>NC_142809.1:23949702-24212300 GCF_049724085.1 Artemia sp. Qi Xiang Cuo
CAACAGGAAGATGTTGAGATTTTCTTCCTAGTTCATCCCTTTTAATCCAAGCAAAATGTTAGGAGACCCAGTATCAGTTATTCAGCTTAAGCTTTTATTTCCAAATCCTCACACAAATTACCAAATTTAAGAAAGTCGGAACAATAAGTCGCCTGTGGTCAAAATGCTCAAAGACTCCTATTTGATCCCCACCCAGGCTGAATGCTTCTGCTATGGTCATTTCCATGGAAATCTCCAAAAAATTTCTTTTTAAAATAGTTTTCCAGCGTAGTTAGGGGCATTTAGCCTTTTTTTCTTTTCTTCAAAGCCTTTAAAAAAGTGTTATAATATTCTAAATGTTATATTTGTTAAAATTTTGCATATTTTTGGTCATCATTTGTGGGGTGATTGAATTTTTTAAACCCACTGTGGATACGTAAGGACGTTGTAACATCTAGTACCCTGAGGTCATAAGACTGTCAAAGACTCGTCCTTGAACCTCCCAGATTGAAAGCTTTTATTATGACCTGGCATTTTAATGTAATGAAACTAATTTCAAATGTTCATTTTTTTTTTCATTAAAATCTTTATTATAAATTATTTTTACTATGGGGCGTAATTGTCTTTTACTTGGTTGCTAGCTGCCGCTGCAGCCCGGATAAAAAATCACGAACAGGAAAAAGCCTATGGCTTTTTCTTATTTCGAATAGCAAGAAACGAACTTCAGAGAATCAGGCAGCTAACTAAGTTCAATATGTGCCCTGGTTTGTTCTTTACTAGGTTTCAGCCATCTCTACAGCCATGATACCGATGAAGCTTACATAATCCCTATTTATGATTAATGGTCCCTTGTATAACATACCTTAGAGAAGCAACTTTCTAAAAGTATTTGCTTCAAGTTATTTTGAAAAAATAGTTTATTTCAGTTATCATGGGCTAGACGTCGTTCTTTATTATAATTTTTAAATTTTCAAGTTTTTTTTCTGGTTTGAATTAAAAAATGGAAATTATTGTCCAGACACCGTAAATATTTTTGCACTTTGCAGCTAAATAAAATTATTTTGTTTAAAATTTTCAGAAATTATTCTAGTTTCAATTGACAAATAAGATTTTTTTTTCAAGGAATCGAGCAGCTAACTAAGTCCCAATATATACAATGGTATGTTCTTCGAATGATCTCTTTTAATTAGGTTCCTAGCTACCGCTGCAAACCGGAACTATTAAAAAAATATTTTATCTTTAATTACAGAAGGAACTAGATATAGCAAGTTTTACTATTGAGAAGAGTCACTCTTACTATACAACATACAGTTCGTTATCACGAACTATTTGCTTTGATGTATCTATTGGTATCAAAATCTCGTTCTTTAGAGTTTCGGTTACTATTGAGACAAGTAGATATTATTACTATAGAGTTCATTACCATGAACTGTTTGATTGCTTCAAAATTCAAATATCTTTGAAAAGACTGCAGTATAAAAATACATCAAAAATGCAATTTTTTTGACAAAATTGATTCTACTTTAAAAAGTATTTTTTTTAATTACAAAAGTGACTAGATGTAGCAATTTCCTTTAAAATGAGCTATTATACAGCTCTCTATGATTTTCCGGTGCCCAGCTAGCTGACGAGAAAGAAAAAGCGGAAAGAAAAAAATATCCCGTTTGTGGAGAATAACGTGGTTAAAGTCAATTTTCTTGATTTTCAAGCCAATATATTTTCTTTGTTATTCAAGCCAAAGGGTGGTAAGTTTCTATTATAGGGGTTTCGGACAAGGCGGTTCTAATGGTGTACTTTTTGTTTTGATCTGAATCTTTTTTTAGGAATTAGGGGTTTTTATATTTCTAACTCTTACTAGGTTGCTAGCTACCGCTGCAACCCGGATGCAGTAAGAAAATACATCAAAAATGCAATTTTTTTGACAAAATTGATTCTACTTTAAAAAGTATTTTATTTTTAATTACAAAAGTGACTAGATGTTGCAATTTCCTTTAAAATGAGCTATTATACAGCTCTCTATGATTTTCCAGTGCCCAGCTAGCTGAGCAGAAAAAAAAAGCGGAAAGAAAAAATATCCCGTTTGTGGAGAATAACGTGGTAAAAGTCAATTTTCTTGATTTTCAAGCCAATATATTTTCTTTGTTATTCAAGCCAAAAGGCGGTAAGTTTCCTTTATAGAGGATTCGGACAAGGCGGTTCTAATGGTTTACTTTTTGTTTTGATCTGACTCTTTTCTTAGGAGTTGGGGGGTTTTATATTTCTTAACATATGGAGGTGATCGTCTCTTACTAGGTTGCTAGCTACCGCTGCAACCCGGATTAAACTGACAACATTTCATTTGGATATTGCTATGAAGCTTTCCAAAGCATTTCTAGCCGACTTTTCAACAGCATCCGCTCTTTCAAAGAGAATTTTAATCTGTAATTTCGAATACTTTTCGTGATCCCGATAAAACATGCGTAAAATGTTTCTCAATTTACAAAGATCAGCCTGCATTTTTGCCATCTTCTTGTATTTGTGAATGTAATTTTTCCCTTTGTCCTTATGCGTTCTTCGGTACAACCTCGCAGAGAATTTAATTTTTTCATTATAGCTTTTGTCACCCCAGTATCTACCCATTATTCTGGTAGCAACTTTTTTCTTATGTTTGTTTCGGTAATCTATATCGTTATCATACCTTTCCTTACTCTTTTGTTTCGCTGTCTCAATTTTCCCTTCTCGATACCCCTGATCCGTAAGATACCTCTATTTTGCTCTGTCATATTTCATTTTCTTAAATCCTGGATCACAAGACATCTTAGTAGCAATCCTTACGCGTGCTCGAGCTTTATTGCGTTTGGTGGCATTTTTATCTCTTTTAAATAAACTTTTCTGATATTTCAGGATGTTAGCTTTATTTTTTGTGTAGTAAAGTTTTCTATAAGTAGAAATTTGGATTGTTATATTTTGATATTTTTTTTGGTTATTCTTTATTTTTTTCCAATCTCTTGAGACAATATTTTTTCAAGGTTTAAAATTATTAAGCACACAAAATCCCGTGTCGAGTATCTAAAACCTAGCATAAAACAAAACTAATTTTAAAATTTTCAGGTATTTATCTTGTTTGAATTACAAAATTAGTATTATTGGTTAGACACCATAAATATTTTTGCAGTTTACATAATAAGTTTAGTGATTCTGGACTGAAAACTAAAATAATTGCAATTATGAGACAATAATATGGAGATATGTACTTTACGGGTTACAAACCAAAAAAAGCTTGGTTCCAGGATACAATAATAAATTTGAACTGAGATGAAAAAAAAATTTCTTCCAGGAGACAAAAAGCAAAACTAATTTTAGAATTTTCATGTATTTTTGTTGTTTAAATTAAAAAATTACTATTACTGATTAGGCATCATAAATATTTTTGCAGTTTACATAATAATTTTAGCGATTAAGCCAAAAAAGAAAATTTTGGTTCCAGGAGTTTCGGTTACTATTGAGACAAGTAGCTATTATTACTATAGAGTTCATTACATGGACTGTTTTATTGCTTCAAAATTCAAATATCTTTGAAAAGACTGCAGTATGAAAATACATCAAAAATGCAATTTTTTTGACAAAATTGATTCTACTTTAAAAAGTATTTTATTTTTAAATACAAAAGTGACTAGATGTTGCAATTTCCTTTAAAATGAGCTATTATACAGCTCTCTATGATTTTCCAGTGCCCAGCTAGCTGAGCAGAAAAAAAAGCGGAAAGAAAAAAATATCCCGTTTGTGGAGAATAACGTGGTAAAAGTCAATTTTGTTGATTTTCAAGCCAATATATTTTCTTTGTTATTCAAGCCAAAGGGCGATAAGTTTCCTTTATAGAGGATTCGGACAAGGCGGTTCTAATGGTGTACTTTTTGTTTTGATCTGACTCTTTTTTAGGAGTTGGGGGTTTTTATATTTCTTGACATTGGAGGTGATCGTCTCTTACTAGGTTGCTAGCTACCGCTGCAACCCGGATTTAGTATAGGCACGAGGTCGTTCTTTATTATATTCGCAAAACTTCATAGTAATATCCAAAAGAAATGTTGCATGTTTAGTGAAAAACTTCCAAGTTATGGACCGGCAACTGTGGAACAGTTTACAGATGTAATGGGTAATCTTATACATCAATGTGAATATATGGAGGCATAATTGTCCTTTACTTAGTTTCAGCTTAAATTCGATGATCGAGCCTTTATGTACTACATCCAACGACTATGACGTCATTGATCAATATTGTATATACAAAATTAAGTTTTTCGTGAAAAATAATTAATAAAAAAAATTAAGTGTAAAAGGCGCTAGATCTAGAGATTTCCTTTAAAATGAGCCATTGAACAACTCTCTACGATGTTCCAGTGCCAAGCTATCTCTGGAAACAAAAGAAAGAAAAAAATATCCCGTTTGTGCAGAATAACGTGGTTAAAGTCAATTTTCTTGATTTTCAAGCCAATATATTTTCTTTGTTATTCAAGCCAAAGGGTGGTAAGTTTCCTTTATAGGGGTTTCGGACAAGGCGGTTCTAATGGTGTACTTGTTGTTTTGATCTGACTATTTTTCTAGGAGTTAGGGGTTTTTATATTTCTTAACATTGGACGTGATCGTCTCTTACTAGGTTGCTAGCTACCGCTGCAACCCGGATAACCCAATTAATTTCCTTTAAAATGAGCTATTGAACAACCCTCTACGATGTTCCAGTGCCAAGCTATCTGTGGAAAAGAAAAAAGAAAAAAAGAAAGAAAAAAATATCCCGTTTAGGCAGAATGTTGTAGTAGCTGCCACTTTTCTTGATTTTCAAGCCAATATATTTCCCTTGATGTTCAAGCCAGGGGACAGAAAGTTTCCTATGCAGGGGTTTCGGACAAGGTGGTTCTAATGGTGTACTTTTTGTTTTGATCTGACTCCTTTGTTAGGAACTATGGGTTTTTATATTTCTTAACATTGGACGTGATCGTCTCTTACTAGGTTGCTAGCTACCGCTGCAACCCGGATTACTATAACAACCAGGATGACGTCAGTTACAACTTGGAATACGTTTTATGCTATATCATTACAAACAGGAAAAAGCCTACGGCTTTTTCTTCTTTGAAATAGTAAGAGACGAACCACAAGAAACTACCCCTGGAACCACCATATATCAGTTACTATGCATGAGCGATCATTTTTACTGTAAATGTAACTATCGTTCTTTACTGTAATTTATTGTAACTGCCGCTGCAACCTGGATTACTATCTCTGTTTTTTTTGTAGTACTGATTTTTTAACTTGCGTGTAGCTTGCTTTGATCTAACCATTATGTATTCATGAATGAGACCATTTACAGTTTTGACGTTTCTTATATAGTAATTATGACGTCACTGCATCAAAAATGCAGTTTTTGGTGGAAAAATTTATTCACTTTTAGAAATAATTTATTTTAGTTACAAAAGGTTTTTAACCCAATTAATTTCCTTTAAAATGAGCTATTGAACAAACCTCTACGATGTTCCAGTGCCAAGCTATCTCTGGATAAAAAAAAATAAAAAAAAAAAAAAAATATCCCGTTTGGGGAGAATAACGTGGTTAAAGTCAATTTTCTTGATTTTCAAGCCAATATATTTCCCTTGCTGTTCAAGCCAAGGGACAGAAAGTTTCCTATAAAGGGGTTTCGGACAAGGCGGTTCTAATGGTGTACTTTTTGTTTTGATCTGACTCCCTTTTTAGGAGCTATGGGCTTTTATATTTCTTAACATTGGACGTGATCGTCTCTTACTAGGTTGCTAGCTACCGCTGCAACCCGGATAAGAGACGAACATCAAAGAATCAGGCAGCTAACTAAGTCCAATATAAGCAATGGTTTGTTCTTCTCATGATCATCTTTTAATTTAGCGTTTCTTACTAGGTTGCTAGCTACCACTGCAACCCGGATTATGTAATTAATAGGTTGCTAGCTACCGCTGCAACCTAGATATTCTTATTTCTGCTACTATGGGCTAAGGTTCGTTCTTTACTGTAAAAAAATATAATAACTGTACTAGCCTATACTATAGTTAAGTGGCCTATAAAATTTAGTATAGGGAAGAGGTCGTTCTTTATTATAAAATCTTTATTATAAAAAATCCGACTCTTTTGATGTATCTATTGATATTAAAAACACTTTTTTAGATTTTCGGTTACTATTGAGAAGAATCACTCTTACTATACAGTTCTTTACCACGACTTTACCACTAACTGTTTGATAACATAAAATTAAGTAAAATAATAATCATTCAAAAATTGGGTCCTTGAAAGCCTTCCTGGCGCAGTTGATAACGTGTTGGAATACTACTCCAAAGGCTGCAGGTTCAAATCCTGCCAGAGGCAATTTTTATACATTTATCAATTTAAAGTCTAAATAAAAGTTCTATTAATTAGTACTACATTAGATCCTCTTGACTGACATCGATCTTTTATGTTAACTGGTATACGATTATGTTTGAAAGACTGCAGTGTGAAAAGACATCAAAAATGCAGTTTTTGGTGGAAAAATTTTTTCTCTTTTAGAAATAATTAATTTTAGTTACTATAGATTTTTAACCCAATTAATTTCCTTTAAAAAGAGCTATTGAACAACCCTCTACGATGTTCCAGTGCCAAGCTATCTCTGGATACAAAAAAAGAAAAAAAGAAAAAAAGAAAAAAATATCCCGCTTGTGGAGAATAACGTGGTTCAAGTCAATTTTCTTGATTTTCAAGACAATATATTTCCCTTGCTGTTCAAGCCAAGGGACAGAAAGTTTCCTATACAGGGGTTTCAGACAAGGCGGTTCTAATGGTGTACTTTTTGTTTTGATCTGACTCCTTTGTTAGGAACTATGGGCTTTTATATTTCTTAACATTGGACGTGATCGTCTCTTACTAGGTTGCTAGCTACCGCTGCAACCCGGATTCATGAATGAGACCATTTACAGTTTTGACGTTTCTTATATAGTAATTATGACGTCACTGCATCAAAAATACAGTTTTTATTGGAAAAATTTATTCTGTTTTAGAAATAATTTATTTTAGTTACAAAAGGTTTTTAACCCAATTAATTTCCTTTAAAATGAGCTATTGAACAACCCTCTACGATGTTCCAGTGCCAAGCTATCTCTGGAAAAGAAAGAAAAAAGAAAAAATATCCCGTTTGGGGAGAATAACGTGGTAAAAGTCAATTTGCTTGATTTTCAAGCCAATATATTTCCCTTGCTGTTCAAGCCAAGGGACAGAAAGTTTCCTATACAGGGGTTTCGGACAAGGCAATTCTAATGGTGTACTTTTTGTTTTGATCTGACTCCTTTGTTAGGAACTATGGGTTTTTATATTTCTTAACATTGGACGTGATCGTCTCTTACTAGGTTGCTAGCTACCGCTGCAACCCGGATAATGATGTATAATATAAATACTGTAATCTTAAGTATAGTGAAGTTGCGTATGCAAGTTAGTATAGGGAAGAGTTCGTTCTTTATTATAAAAAAGACATCAAAATGCAGTTTTTGGTGGAAAAATTTATTCTCTTTTAGAAATAATTTATTTTAGTTACTATAGATTTTTAACCCAATTAATTTCCTTTAAAATGAGCTATTGAACAACCCTCTACGATGTTCCAGTGCCAAACTATCTCTGGATACAAAAAAAGAAAAAAAAAGAAAAAAAAAAAGAAAAAAATATCCCGTTTAGGCAGAATGTTGTAGTAGCTGCCCCTTTTCTTGATTTTCAAGCCAATATATTTCCCTTGCTGTTCAAGCCAAGGGACAGAAATTTTACTATGCAGAAGTTTACATTTATAAAATTTTACTATACAGAAAGTTACTATGCAGAATTTCTAATGATGTACTTTTGTTTTGATCTGACTCTATTTTTAGGAGTTTTGGGTTTTTATATTTCTTAGCATTGGACTGATCGTCTCTTACTAGGTTGCTAGCTACTGCTGCAACCCAAATTCACATATATATTTATTTATGAGAGGCAGCCTGGCCGAGTGGTCCAAGGCACTGGTGTTAGCCACCAGTCTCTTCAGAGGCGTGGGTTCAATTCTTACCGCTGGTATACGATTATGTTTGAAAGACTGCAGTGTGAAAAGACATCAAAATGCAGTTTTTGGTGGAAAAATTTATTCTCTTTTAGAAATAATTTATTTTAGTTACTATAGATTTTTAACCCAATTAATTTCCTTTAAAATGAGCTATTGAACAACCCTCTACGATGTTCCAGTGCCAAGCTATCTCTGGATACAAAAAAAGAAAAAAAAAAAAAAAAAAAAAAAAAAATAAACCGTTTAGGCCGAAGGTTGTATTAGCGGCCCCTTTTCTTGATTTTCAACCCAATATATTTCCCTTGCTGTTCAAGCCAAGGGACAGAAATTTTACTATGCAGGGGTTTCGGACAAGGCGGTTCTAATGGTTTACTTTTTGTTTTGATCTGACTCTTTTTTTAAGAACTATGGGTTTTTATATTTCTTAACATTGGACGTGATCGTCTCTTACTAGGTTGCTAGCTACCGCTGCAACCCGGATATAATGATTTATAATATAAATAATGTAATCTTAAGTATAGTGAAGTTGCTTATGCAAGTTATTATAGGGAAGAGTTCGTTCTTTATTATAATATCTGTGGAAAAGAAAAAAGAAAAAAAAAAGAAAAAAAAAAAGAAAAAAATATCCCGTTTAGGCAGAATGTTTTAGTAGCTGCCCCTTTTGTTGATTTTCAAGCCAATATATTTCCCTTGCTGTTCAAGCCAAGGGACAGAAATTTTACTATGCAGGGGTTTCGGACAAGGCGGTTCTAAGGTGTACTTTTTGTTTTGATCTGACTCTTTTTTTAAGAACTATGGGTTTTTATATTTCTTAACATTGGACGTGATCGTCTCTTACTAGGTTGCTAGCTACCGGTGCAACCCGGATAAACCACAGCAAAAAGACGAATGGACTCTCCTTTGATGCGAAGGACTCGAGTTCAACACTCTCTTTGGTAACGATCTTTATTCAGAATGGGTTCACAGAAAGTCTTATGGCCCCACTACTTATGGGGATAATACTTTTTAATTCTTAAAGGTCCATTATCGCAAATCCGGAGTGCAGATCCCTTATTTTTATGCTGCAACCAGGATTATATAAAAAAACCTAATTGAGAAACACCATTTATGATGAACTATATCGGTCCTTTACGTAAGTTGCTAGCTACCGCTGCAACCCGGATAATAAACTGATTACAAACAGGAAAAAGCCTACGGCTTTTTCTTCTTTCAAATAGTAAGAGACGAACCTCAAACAATCAAGTAGCTAACTAATTCCAATGTATGCAATTGTTTGTTATTTCAATGATCGTCTTTTAATGTAAAATTACATAATCCCTATTTATGTTTCAGCTAACATGGGCTAGGTGTCGTTCTTTATTGTAATATGATTACAAACAGGAAAAAGCCTACGGCTTTTGCTTCTTTTAAATAGTGAGAGACGAACCTCAAACAATAAAGTAGCCAACTAAGTCGAATGTATGAAATGGTTTTCTATTCTAGATACAAGATGCTTGTATTATCTTCACTTTTTATTACTATGTGGCATGGATTGTCCTTTACTAGGTTTCACCTTTATCCGATGATTGAGGCTTTATGTACTATTCAGTCTAAACAAAACTTTTATTAATGACTACTACACGAGATCTTCTTGAGTGACACCATTTATGATAATCGTTCTTTACTGAAATCGTCTCTTACTAGGTTGCTAGCGACCGCTGCAACCCGGATTTCTCACTTAAAAGTTTTCAAGCGACTCAAAGCACTACGTAACTCATTTTAAAGGTAGAACTCTTTCTAATTGATTACAAACAGGAAAAAGCCTACGGCTTTTTCTTCTTTGAAATAGTAAGAGACTAGTCTCAAACAATGAAGTAGCTAACTAAATCAAATGTCTGTATTGGGTTTTTATTCCAATGACCGTCTTTAAGTGGAAAATTTTAATATATTGACCTTAAATATAACTGCACTAGCCTATACTATAGTTAAGTGGCCTATAAAATTTAGTATAGGCAAGAGGTCGTTCTTTATTATAACCTTTTGGGGAGAATAACGTCGTTAAAGTCAATTTTCTTGATTTTCAAGCCAATATATTTCCCTTGCTGTTCAAGCCAAGGGACAGAAAGTTTCCTATACAGGGGTTTCGGACAAGGCGGTTCTAATGGTGTACTTTTTGTTTTGATCTGACTCCTTTTTTAGGAGCTATGGGTTTTTATATTTCTTAACATTGGACGTGATCGTCTCTTACTAGGTTGCTAGCTACCGCTGCAACCCGGATTCATTAATCGGATATTTAAATATATCCTATGTGGTCTAGAGGTTGGAATAGCTCTCACCCAGTTGGCTTGAGTTCAATTTCCGTATGGGAAATTTTTACTTATGATGATTTCTTAAGGAATATAATTAGAATTTGTTCATGTAATAAATATAATTTGTTTTAATTACAAAAGGTTTTTAACCCCATTAATTTTCTTTAAAATGAGCCATTGAACAACTCTCTACGATGTTCCAATGCAAAGCTATCTGTTGAACTTATACTATAATTAAGTGGCGTATAAAATTTAGTATAGGCAAGAAGTCGTTCTTTATTATACTTTATTATGAATATTTTTGCACTTTGCAGTTAAATGTTTTATTTAAAATTTTCAGGAATAATTCTAGATTCAGTTGACAAATAAGATTTTGTTCCAAGAATCGAGCAGCTAACTATGGGTTTTTATATTTCTTAACATTGGACGTGATCGTTTCTTACTAGGTTGCTAGCTTCCGCTACAACCCGGATATGGATTTCTATATTTCTTTTTTAACTTGTATTTCTTAACATAGGACGTGATCGTCTCTTAAAAATTAGTTTTGGTTTTATTAGGTTCTAGCAATTCGACGCGTGATTTTATGGGTAGCATAGACTAAATACAACTATATTCATCGATTTATGCTAGCAAAACATTTTTTAAGTCTGATGAAGATTTAACTGATGTGTCAAAAGTAAGGTTTCAAGTCGACGATTTTGTTTTTGTCTTATTATAAAAACCCTGATTACAAACAGGAAAAAGCTTACGGCTTTTTCTTCTCTGGAGTAGTAAGAGACAACTCTGGCAGCTAACTGGTCAAAAAAAATCTGGCAGCTAACTAAGTCCAATGTATGCAATGGTTTGTTATTCCAACGATTGTCTTTTAATGTAACTACCATTGCAGTCCGGAATATATACAAGCAGCTTCGATGTTTTAATTACAAAAGGTTTTTAACCCCATTAATTTCCTTCAAAATGAGCCTTTGAACAACTCTCTACAATGTTGCAGTGCCATGCTATCTGTTGAATTACTAACCTATACTATAATTAAGTTGTGTATAAAATTTAGTATAGGTAAGAGGTCGTTCTTTATTATAAAACTGGTCAAAAAAAATCTGGCAGCTAACTAAGTCCAATGTATGCAATGGTTTGTTATTCCAACGATTGTCTTTTAATGTAACTACCATTGCAGTCCGGAATATATACAAGCAGCTTCCATGTTTTAATTACAAAAAGTTTTTAACCCCATTAATTTCCTTCAAAATGAGCCTTTGAACAACTCTCTACAATGTTGCAGTGCCATGCTATCTGTTGAATTACTAACCTATACTATAATTAAGTTGTGTATAAAATTTAGTATAGGTAAGAGGTCGTTCTTTATTATAATAATTTGAGTATCAAATCTATTATAGGCAAGAGTTCGTTCTTTATCATAAATACCGCTGCAACCTGGATATAATTTCAAGTCTCTGATTGTACAGTCGTATATCAGTTACTATGGGCGAGAGATCGTTCTTTATTGTAACGTCTCTTATCTCAGCTACTTTTGTTAGATTATTCCCAAAGATATACATAATTCTCGATTCCTCAGTAGATACCCGAGGACGCCTAGGCTCCAGAAAGTTTGTAAAGTTTTTCATCCTCAGTTTTGAAATCGCAGCTTCTACAATGGATATTAATTGAGCAATACTACCTTTGCTTCTAATTGTTTGTACATATTTAACCATTCTGCACTGAATGATGGCACACATCACATAAAAATCCCATCCAATTCAAGGCTTAGTACGACATCCCCTTTTAATTTCTACTGCTACGTTTGGTACTCTTGTCTTTGTACTACGAAAAAAACAAAGCCTTTGTATCTTTTCAACATGTTGTAAACACTAACCTTTTCAATGTGATTTTATTCAGTTTATGTACAAAACAGACAGAAAGACAAAAAATGTGATGAACTTAAACTAGTTGATCCCTAATATAAATTTTCCTTGTTTGATGTGAAATTAAAAACAGGAAAAAGCCTATGATTTTTTCTTAATTGGAATAGTAACAGACGACCTGGCTATAACCTGCGACTATGACGTCAATGATCAATCTTTAACATGAAAATCAATTTTCTTGATTTTCAAGCCAATATATTTTCTTTGTTATTCAAGCCAAAGGACTGTAAGTTTGCTATATAGAAGTTTTGGACAAGGCGGTTCTAATAGTGTACTTCTTGTTTTGATCTGAATCTTTTTTCAGGAGTTAGGGGTTACTTTAGTTTTTAATAAGGGGCGTCATCGTCTCTTACTAGGTTGCTAGCTACCGCTGCAACCCGGATTACATATTTATCTATTTAAAGCTAAAACAAAACTTATATTTATTAGTACTACATTAGATTCTCTTGACTGAAATTGATCTTTTATGTATTATTTAAAATTCTCAGGAATTATTCTAGTTTCAGTTGACAAATAAGATTTTTTTTTCAAAGAATCGAGCAGCTAACTAAGTCCAATATATGCAATGGTATGTTCTTCGAATGATAGTCTTTTAATTAGGTTGCTAGCTACTGCTGCAACCTGGAACTATTAAAAAAATATTTTATCTTTTATTACAGAAGGAACTAGATGTAGCAAGTTACTATTGAGACGAGTCACTCTTACTATACAATTTTTTAGGAACTATGGGTTTTTATATTTCTTAACATTGGACGTGATCGTCTCTTACCAGGTTGCTAGCTACCGCTGCAACCCGGATATCATTACAAACAGGAGAAAGCCTACGGCTTTTTCTTCTTTGAAATAGTAAGTGACGAAACTCAAGTAACTACCCCTGGAACCACCATGTATCAGTTACTATGGATGAGAGATCGTTCTTTACTGTATTTTGTTTTGATCTGACTATTTTTCTAGGAGTTAGGGGTTTTTATATTTCTTAACATTGGACGTGATCGTCTCTTACTAGGTTGCTAGCTACCGCTGCAAGCCGGATAACCCAATTAATTTCCTTTAAAATGAGCTATTGAACAACCCTCTACGATGTTCCAGTGCCAAGCTATCTGTGGAAAAGAAAAAAGAAAAAAAGAAAGAAAAAAATATCCCGTTTAGGCAGAATGTTGTAGTAGCTGCCACTTTTCTTGATTTTCAAGCCAATATATTTCCCTCGATGTTCAAGCCAAGGGACAGAAAGTTTCCTGTACAGGGATTTCAGACAAGGTGGTTCTAATGGTGTACTTTTTGTTTTGATCTGACTCCTTTGTTAGGAACTATGGGTTTTTATATTTCTTAACATTGGACGTGATCGTCTCTTACTAGGTTGCTAGCTACCGCTGCAACCCGGATTACTATATCAACCAGGATGACGTCAGTTACAACTTGGAATTCGTTTTATGCTATATCATTACAAACAGGAAAAAGCCTACGGCTTTTTCTTCTTTGAAATAGTAAGAGACGAACCACAAGAAACTACCCCTGGAACCACCATATATCAGTTACTATGCATGAGCGATCATTCTTTACTGTAAATGTAACTACACCTGGAACCACCATACATCATTTAGTATGGGAGAGAGATCGTTCTTTACTGTAATCATTCAGGAAAGATTACTCTGCTATGTACTAATAAAGATTGCTATGCACTAAGCTTCAAACGTTTGGTTTTCTTTGTTAAGATTTTTTAATTACTGTAATCTCTTGTCAAAAGAGATTCTTCATTTGTAACAATTGAATTTTTTTTTTTTTGGGGGGGGGGGGTTCCAGCTGACATAATGTAACTGGCTGCGTTCAAACCTGTAAGTTTAATCGAGTAACAAGTCGTTTTTATCTAACAAAAAAAAACTAATTTTAAAGTTCTGAGGTATTTTTCTAGTTTGACTTAAAATATTAAAATTATTGCTCAGGCACTTTAAATATTTTTGCAGGTTATATAATAGCATTAGCAATTATGAACCGAACTTGAAAAATTTTTTACTTTATTTTCGTGTGTTAAAATACATTGCTTATAATTAAATACATCATAAACCATTTTGATCACACCTACTAACAAAAGCAGCTTGGCGCAGCGGAAGTGCGCTGGGTATTTAACCCAGAGGTGAATAGATAAATATCTCATCAAACCTTGCTAGGCCAAAAACCTAGTGCGCTTTGATTAGGTTTCGATTCATCGACCTCTGAAGCTGCTCTTGATAATAAACATACTTATCAATACGCCTGGTCTCTTTGTAGCTTTGATTTTCTCTTTTCAGGATGCTATCTCTGTTTTTTGTCTAATATTGTGTTTTTAACTTACCTATAGCTCGCTTGCATGAACCCATATTACTGTTTCAGCTTTGTATTCTTACGGCTCCTTATATTATAATTTTACGACAAACTGTATGTTCATGTACAAGATTGATGAATGGCGTCAAAATCTTAGGTTGTTACCATATATGGCGTAAAAGTAAACGCGATTTATAGTGTTAGCTATAATTACATCAGTACAGAATCGCTTATGTTATTATCCAAAGTGCAAAAATATTTAAGGTGTCTTTGCAATAATATTAGTTTTTTAATTAAAACTAGAAAAATACTTGAAAATTTTTAAATTAGTTTTGTTTTTTGTTTGATTTAATCAACGAAAGTTTTATTTGATCTCTCACTTCAAAGTTGTAAATGTCTCCTGGAACCAAACTTTTTTTTGGCTCAACTTCAAAAGTATCTATCTTTTGTGCTATATTTCCGTAGAAAAAATTCAATTTTTCATTTTATTTTAGTTTTCAGTTCAGAATCGCTAAGGTTATCATGCATAAAATAAAATTATCTTGTCGAAAGATAAACGTGTATAAATATCTCATAAACTTATTACGTCTTATTTAACGTAAGAAGTGAAAATAATTTTTAAATATTCAGGTATTTTTCTAGTTTTGAATAAAAAATTTAAATTATTGCTCACACCCCATTAATATTTTTGCAGTTTAAATAATAAATTTAGCGATGCTGAACTGAGAACTAAAAAAATCTAATGAAATAGAGCACAACGTTATAGAGTTAAGTACTTAGGGAGTCGAACCAAAAAAAAGTTTGGTTCCAAGAGACATAGAGATGTTAATAACATTTGTTACTACAGAGCCACAGAAAAATACAAGTTTTCGTAAAAAAATTATTTTTTTAACGAAATTATTTTTGTTAATTATGTAAGATATTTAACTACAACGATTTCCTTTCAAATGAGCCATCAAACGGCTCTCTACGACTTTCCAGTGCCGAACTAGCTGAGGCAAAAAAAACGGAAAGAAAAAAAAATGCCGTTGATGCAGATTATCGTGATTGCTGCCACTTTTCTTGATTTTTAAACCAATATATTTTCCCAGTTATTCAAGCCAAGGGATAGTTAATTT
Source organism: Artemia sp. Qi Xiang Cuo (assembly GCF_049724085.1). Classification (NCBI taxonomy): domain Eukaryota; kingdom Metazoa; phylum Arthropoda; class Branchiopoda; order Anostraca; family Artemiidae; genus Artemia; species Artemia sp. Qi Xiang Cuo. The sequence goes on from NC_142809.1 coordinate 23,965,355, forward strand.
CCTATATAGGAGTATTGGACAAGGCAGTTCTAATAGTGCACTTCTTTTTTTTGATCTGACCAGTTTTAGGAGTTATGGGCTATTTTTTTACTATGGAGCGTCAACGTCTATTACTAGGTTACTAGCTACCGCTACAACCTAGATTACTAGGTTGCTAGCTACCGCTACAACCTAGATTACTAGGTTGCTAGCTACCGCCACAACCCGGCTAGTAGTAATGACGCAAAATATCAGCCGTTCAGATAAGGTCTACTACAGATTAAGGTAGTTTTAACAGTGTGTAACAGTGTGACAAGGCGTTTCTAATTATGCACTTTTTTTTATCTGACTCTATTTTTAGGAGTTATGGGTTATTACAGTTTTTACTAAGGAAAGTGATCATCTCTTACTAGGTTGCTAGCTACCGCTGCAACATTGACCAAGGCTACTACTATTGATTAATATTTCAGTTACTATGAGCAAGCGTTCGTTCCTTACTATAAATAAAAAAAAAACATGACTACAACCAGGAAAAAGCCTAAGGCTTTTTTCTTCTTTCGAGTAGTAAGGGACGACTCTCAAAGAAACAGGCAGCTAGCTAAGTCCAATGTATGCAATGATTTATTCTTCTAATGATCGTCCTTTACTATGGGCTAAGGTTAGTTCTTTACTGTAATCATTATTTAACTAGTAGGGTTTCAGACAAGGTATTTCTAATGATGTACTTTTGTTTTGATCTGACTCTATTTTTAGGAGTTTTGGGTTTTTATATTTCTTAGCATTGGACTGATCGTCTCTTACTAGGTTGCTAGCTACTGCTGCAACCCAAATTCACATATATATTTATTTATGAGAGGCAGCCTGGCCGAGTGGTCCAAGGCACTGGTGTTAGCCACCAGTCTCTTCAGAGGCGTGGGTTCAATTCTTACCGCTGGTATACGATTATGTTTGAAAGACTGCAGTGTGAAAAGACATCAAAATGCAGTTTTTGGTGGAAAAATTTATTCTCTTTTAGAAATAATTTATTTTAGTTACTATAGATTTTTAACCCAATTAATTTCCTTTAAAATGAGCTATTGAACAACCCTCTACGATGTTCCAGTGCCAAGCTATCTCTGGATAGAAAAAAAAAAAAAAAGAAAAAAAGAAAAAAATATCCCGTTTAGGCAGAATGTTGTAGTAGCTGCCACTTTTCTTGATTTTCAAGCCAATATATTTCCCTTGCTGTTCAAGCCAAGGGACAGAAATTTTACTATGCAGGGGTTTCGGACAAGGCGATTCTAATGGTGTACTTTTTGTTTTGATCTGACTCTTTTTTTAAGAACTATGGGTTTTTATATTTCTTAACATTGGACGTGATCGTCTCTTACTAGGTTGCAGCGGTAGCTAGCATTGGACGTGATCGTCTCTTACTAGGTTGCTAGCTACCACTGCAACCCGGATTATAATTGGTATGGTGAAATAATAATATACATATGGCTCTTAAATCATACTTCTTTATGGTTCCATATGGTCTAGTGGCTAGGATAGTTAACTTTCACTTAACAGGCTCGGGTTCGATTCCCGGTGTGGGAAAATTTTTAACTCTATAATCTTCGAACATTTGAACCTTTTATAATTTATAATGATGTATAATATAAATACTGTTAATTATAATCTAATTTTAGTCACTATGGGCTGGAAGTTTATTCTTTACTGTAAAATTAGCATTGAACTGATCATCTCTTACTAGGTTGCTAGCTATCGCTGCAACCCGGATACCACTGCAATCTGGATATCTTGCAGCTACCCCTGGAACCACCATATATCAGTTACTATGGGCGAGAGATCGGTCTTTACTGTAATGCAGTAAGAAAATACATCAAAAATGCAATTTTTTTGACAAAATTGATTCTACTTTAAAAAGTATTTTATTTTTAAATAAAAAAGTGACTAGATGTTTCAATTTCATTTAAAATGAGATATTATACAGATCTATATTATTTTCAAGTGCCAAGATAGCTTAGAAGAAAAAAAAAGCGGAAAGAAAAAAATATCCCGTTTGTGGAGAATAACGTGGTAAAAGTCAATTTTCTTGATTTTCAAGCCAATATATTTTCTTTGTTATTCAAGCCAAAGGGCGGTAAGTTTCCTTTATAGAGGATTCGGACAAGGCGGTTCTAATGGTGTACTTTTTGTTTTGATCTGACTCTTTTTTTAGGAGTTGGGGGGTTTTATATTTCTTAACATATGGAGGTGATCGTCTCTTACTAGGTTGCTAGCTACCGCTGCAACCCGGATTAAACTGACAACATTTCATTTGGATATTGCTATGAAGCTTTCCAAAGCATTTCTAGCCGACTTTTCAACAGCATCCGCTCTTTCAAAGAGAATTTTAATCTGTAATTTCGAATACTTTTCGTGATCCCGATAAAACATGCGTAAAATGTTTCTCAATTTACAAAGATCAGCCTTCATTTTTGCCATCTTCTTGTATTTGTGAATGTAATTTTTCCCTTTGTCCTTATGCGTTCTTTGGTACAACCTCGCAGAGAATTTAATTTTTTCATTATAGCTTTTGTCACCCCAGTATCTACCCATTATTCTGGTAGCAACTTTTTTCTTATGTTTGTTTCGGTAATCTATATCGTTATCATACCTTTCCTTACTCTTTTGTTTCGCTGTCTCAATTTTCCCTTCTCGATACCCCTGATCCGTAAGATACCTCTATTTTGCTCTGTCATATTTCATTTTCTTAAATCCTGGATCACAAGACATCTTAGTAGCAATCCTTACGCGTGCTCGAGCTTTATTGCGTTTGGTGGCATTTTTATCTCTTTTAAATAAACTTTTCTGATATTTCAGGATGTTAGCTTTATTTTTTGTGTAGTAAAGTTTTCTATAAGTAGAAATTTGGATTGTTCTATTTTGATTTTGTTTTTTGTTATTCTTTCTTTTTTTCCACTCGAGTGAGACAGTATTTTTTCAAGGTTTAAAATTATTAAGCACACAAAATACCGTGTCGATTATCTAAAACCTAGCATAAAACAAAACTAATTTTAAAATTTTCAGGTATTTATCTTGTTTGAATTACAAAATTAGTATTATTGGTTAGACACCATAAATATTTTTGCAGTTTACATAATAAGTTTAGTGATTCTGGACTGAAAACTAAAATAATTGCAATTATGAGACAATAATATGGAGATATGTACTTTACGGGTTACAAACCAAAAAAAGCTTGGTTCCGGGATACAATAATAAATTTGAACTGAGATGAAAAAAAAATTTCTTCCAGGAGACAAAAAGCAAAACTAATTTTAGAATTTTCATGTATTTTTGTTGTTTAAATTAAAAAATTACTATTACTGATTAGGCATCATAAATATTTTTGCAGTTTACATAATAATTTTAGCGATTAAGCCAAAAAAGAAAATTTTGGTTCCAGGAGTTTCGGTTACTATTGAGACAAGTAGCTATTATTACTATAGAGTTCATTACATGGACTGTTTTATTGCTTCAAAATTCAAATATCTTTGAAAAGACTGCAGTATGAAAATACATCAAAAATGCAATTTTTTTGACAAAATTGATTCTACTTTAAAAAGTATTTTATTTTTAAATACAAAAGTGACTAGATGTTGCAATTTCCTTTAAAATGAGCTATTATACAGCTCTCTATGATTTTCCAGTGCCCAGCTAGCTGAGCAGAAAAAAAAAGCGGAAAGAAAAAAATATCCCGTTTGTGGAGAATAACGTGGTAAAAGTCAATTTTGTTGATTTTCAAGCCAATATATTTTCTTTGTTATTCAAGCCAAAGGGCGATAAGTTTCCTTTATAGAGGATTCGGACAAGGCGGTTCTAATGGTGTACTTTTTGTTTTGATCTGACTCTTTTTTTAGGAGTTGGGGGGTTTTATATTTCTTGACATTGGAGGTGATCGTCTCTTACTAGGTTGCTAGCTACCGCTGCAACCCGGATTTAGTATAGGCACGAGGTCGTTCTTTATTATATTCGCAAAACTTCATAGTAATATCCAAAAGAAATGTTGCATGTTTAGTGAAAAGCTTCCAAGTTATGGACTGGCAACTGTGGAACAGTTTACACATGTAATGGGAAATCTTATACATCACTGTGAATATATGGAGGCATAATTGTCCTTTACTTAGTTTCAGCTTAAATTCGATGATCGAGCCTTTATGTACTACATCCAACGACTATGACGTCATTGATCAATATTGTATATACAAAATTAAGTTTTTCGTGAAAAATAATTAATAAAAAAAATTAAGTGCAAAAGGCGCTAGATCTAGAGATTTCCTTTAAAATGGGCCATTGAACAACTCTCTACGATGTTCCAGTGCCAAGCTATCTCTGGAAACAAAAGAAAGAAAAAAATATCCCGTTTGTGCAGAATAACGTGGTTAAAGTCAATTTTCTTGATTTTCAAGCCAATATATTTTCTTTGTTATTCAAGCCAAAGGGTGGTAAGTTTCCTTTATAGGGGTTTCGGACAAGGCGGTTCTAATGGTGTACTTGTTGTTTTGATCTGACTATTTTTCTAGGAGTTAGGGGTTTTTATATTTCTTAACATTGGACGTGATCGTCTCTTACTAGGTTGCTAGCTACCGCTGCAACCCGGATAACCCAATTAATTTCCTTTAAAATGAGCTATTGAACAACCCTCTACGATGTTCCAGTGCCAAGCTATCTGTGGAAAAGAAAAAAGAAAAAAAGAAAGAAAAAAATATCCCGTTTAGGCAGAATGTTGTAGTAGCTGCCACTTTTCTTGATTTTCAAGCCAATATATTTCCCTTGATGTTCAAGCCAAGGGACAGAAAGTTTCCTATGCAGGGGTTTCGGACAAGGTGGTTCTAATGGTGTACTTTTTGTTTTGATCTGACTCCTTTGTTAGGAACTATGGGTTTTTATATTTCTTAACATTGGACGTGATCGTCTCTTACTAGGTTGCTAGCTACCGCTGCAACCCGGATTACTATAACAACCAGGATGACGTCAGTTACAACTTGGAATACGTTTTATGCTATATCATTACAAACAGGAAAAAGCCTACGGCTTTTTCTTCTTTGAAATAGTAAGAGACGAACCACAAGAAACTACCCCTGGAACCACCATATATCAGTTACTATGCATGAGCGATCATTTTTACTGTAAATGTAACTATCGTTCTTTACTGTAATTTATTGTAACTGCCGCTGCAACCTGGATTACTATCTCTGTTTTTTTTGTAGTACTGATTTTTTAACTTGCGTGTAGCTTGCTTTGATCTAACCATTATGTATTCATGAATGAGACCATTTACAGTTTTGACGTTTCTTATATAGTAATTATGACGTCACTGCATCAAAAATGCAGTTTTTGGTGGAAAAATTTATTCACTTTTAGAAATAATTTATTTTAGTTACAAAAGGTTTTTAACCCAATTAATTCCCTTTAAAATGAGCCATTGAACAACTTTCTACGATGTTCCAGTGCCAAGCTATCTCTGGAAACAAAAGAATGAAATAAAAAATATCCCGTTTAGGCAGAATGTTGTAGTAGCTGCCACTTTTCTTGATTTTCAAGCCAATATATTTCCCTTGCTGTTCAAGCCAAGGGACAGAAAGTTTCCTATAAAGGGGTTTCGGACAAGGCGGTTCTAATGGTGTACTTTTTGTTTTGATCTGACTCCCTTTTTAGGAGCTATGGGTTTTTATATTTCTTAACATTGGACGTGATCGTCTCTTACTAGGTTGCTAGCTACCGCTGCAACCCGGATAAGAGACGAACATCAAAGAATCAGGCAGCTAACTAAGTCCAATATAAGCAATGGTTTGTTCTTCTAATGATCATCTTTTAATTTAGCGTTTCTTACTAGGTTGCTAGCTACCACTGCAACCCGGATTATGTAATTAATAGGTTGCTAGCTACCGCTGCAACCTAGATATTCTTATTTCTGCTACTATGGGCTAAGGTTCGTTCTTTACTGTAAAAAAATATAATAACTGTACTAGCCTATACTATAGTTAAGTGGCCTATAAAATTTAGTATAGGGAAGAGGTCGTTCTTTATTATAAAATCTTTATTATAAAAAATCCGACTCTTTTGATGTATCTATTGATATTAAAAACACTTTTTTAGATTTTCGGTTACTATTGAGAAGAATCACTCTTACTATACAGTTCTTTACCACGACTTTACCACTAACTGTTTGATAACATAAAATTAAGTAAAATAATAATCATTCAAAAATTGGGTCCTTGAAAGCCTTCCTGGCGCAGTTGATAACGTGTTGGAATACTACTCCGAAGGCTGCAGGTTCAAATCCTGCCAGAGGCAATTTTTATACATTTATCAATTTTAAGTCTAAATAAAACTTCTATTAATTAGTACTACATTAGATCCTCTTGACTGACATCGATCTTTTATGTTAACTGGTATACGATTATGTTTGAAAGACTGCAGTGTGAAAAGACATCAAAAATGCAGTTTTTGGTGGAAAAATTTTTTTTCTTTTAGAAATAATTAATTTTAGTTACTATAGATTTTTAACCCAATTAATTTCCTTTAAAAAGAGCTATTGAACAACCCTCTACGATGTTCCAGTGCCAAGCTATCTCTGGATACAAAAAAAGAAAAAAAGAAAAAAAGAAAAAAATATCCCGTTTGTGGAGAATAACGTGGTTCAAGTCAATTTTCTTGATTTTCAAGACAATATATTTCCCTTGCTGTTCAAGCCAAGGGACAGAAAGTTTCCTATACAGGGGTTTCAGACAAGGCGGTTCTAATGGTGTACTTTTTGTTTTGATCTGACTCCTTTGTTAGGAACTATGGGCTTTTATATTTCTTAACATTGGACGTGATCGTCTCTTACTAGGTTGCTAGCTACCGCTGCAACCCGGATTCATGAATGAGACCATTTACAGTTTTGACGTTTCTTATATAGTAATTATGACGTCACTGCATCAAAAATACAGTTTTTATTGGAAAAATTTATTCTCTTTTAGAAATAATTTATTTTAGTTACAAAAGGTTTTTAACCCAATTAATTTCCTTTAAAATGAGCTATTGAACAACCCTCTACGATGTTCCAGTGCCAAGCTATCTCTGGAAAAGAAAGAAAAAAGAAAAAAATATCCCGTTTGGGGAGAATAACGTGGTAAAAGTCAATTTGCTTGATTTTCAAGCCAATATGTTTCCCTTGCTGTTCAAGCCAAGGGACAGAAAGTTTCCTATACAGGGGTTTCGGACAAGGCAATTCTAATGGTGTACTTTTTGTTTTGATCTGACTCCTTTGTTAGGAACTATGGATTTTTATATTTCTTAACATTGGACGTGATCGTCTCTTACTAGGTTGCTAGCTACCGCTGCAACCCGGATAATGATGTATAATATAAATACTGTAATCTTAAGTATAGTGAAGTTGCGTATGCAAGTTAGTATAGGGAAGAGTTCGTTCTTTATTATAAAAAAGACATCAAAATGCAGTTTTTGGTGGAAAAATTTATTCTCTTTTAGAAATAATTTATTTTAGTTACTATAGATTTTTAACCCAATTAATTTCCTTTAAAATGAGCTATTGAACAACCCTCTACGATGTTCCAGTGCCAAACTATCTCTGGATACAAAAAAAGAAAAAAAAAGAAAAAAAAAAGAAAAAAATATCCCGTTTAGGCAGAATGTTGTAGTAGCTGCCACTTTTCTTGATTTTCAAGCCAATATATTTCCCTTGCTGTTCAAGCCAAGGGACAGAAATTTTACTATGCAGAAGTTTACATTTATAAAATTTTACTATACAGAAAGTTACTATGCAGAATTTCTAATGATGTACTTTTGTTTTGATCTGACTCTATTTTTAGGAGTTTTGGGTTTTTATATTTCTTAGCATTGGACTGATCGTCTCTTACTAGGTTGCTAGCTACTGCTGCAACCCAAATTCACATATATATTTATTTATGAGAGGCAGCCTGGCCGAGTGGTCCAAGGCACTGGTGTTAGCCACCAGTCTCTTCAGAGGCGTGGGTTCAATTCTTACCGCTGGTATACGATTATGTTTGAAAGACTGCAGTGTGAAAAGACATCAAAATGCAGTTTTTGGTGGAAAAATTTATTCTCTTTTAGAAATAATTTATTTTAGTTACTATAGATTTTTAACCCAATTAATTTCCTTTAAAATGAGCTATTTAAAAACCCTATACTATGTTCAAGTGCAAAGCTATCTCTGGATACAAAAAAATAAAAAAAAAAAAAAAAAAAAAAAAAATATCCCGTTTAGGCAGAATGTTGTAGTAGCTGCCACTTTTCTTGATTTTCAAGCCAATATATTTCCCTTGCTGTTCAAGCCAAGGGACAGAAATTTTACTATGCAGGGGTTTCGGACAAGGCGGTTCTAATGGTTTACTTTTTGTTTTGATCTGACTCTTTTTTTAAGAACTATGGGTTTTTATATTTCTTAACATTGGACGTGATCGTCTCTTACTAGGTTGCTAGCTACCGCTGCAACCCGGATATAATGATGTATAATATAAATACTGTAATCTTAAGTATAGTGAAGTTGCGTATGCAAGTTAGTATAGGGAAGAGTTCGTTCTTTATTATAATATCTGTGGAAAAGAAAAAAGAAAAAAAAAAGAAAAAAAAAAAGAAAAAAATATACCGTTTAGGCAGAATGTTTTAGTAGCTGCCACTTTTCTTGATTTTCAAGCCAATATATTTACCTTGCTGTTCAAGCCAAGGGACAGAAATTTTACTATGCAGGGGTTTCGGACAAGGCGGTTCTAAGGTGTACTTTTTGTTTTGATCTGACTCTTTTTTTAAGAACTATGGGTTTTTATATTTCTTAACATTGGACGTGATCGTCTCTTACTAGGTTGCTAGCTACCGCTGCAACCCGGATCTTTACTACACATCTTTATATAAAATATTTAAGTTACTATTGGCTAGAGTCTGTTCTTTATTATAAATCTTTCTAATTGATTACAAACAGGAAAAAGCCTACGGCTTTTTCTTCTTTGAAATAGTAAGAGACTAGCCTTAAGCAATCAAATAGATAACTAAATCAAATGTATGTAATGGGTTTTTCTTCCAATGGTCGTCTTTTAATGGAAAATTTTAATATATTGGCCTTCAATATAACTGTACTAGCCTAAACTATAATTAAGTGGCCTATAAAATTTAGTAGAGGCAAAAGGTCGTTCTTTATTATAATTTAATTATTGACTTTTAAATGATGTTTATTATGGTTTTCTGTATTTTGTTGTTGTTCTTTGCATTTTTAGTCTAACGATTTATTTGTTGTCGACTCCAAAGTCCGAATTCGGCCCTTTGTGGGCTTTTGATAGCAATTTTTTTGGAAATAAATATCTTATCTCCTACCGCTGCAACCCGGATAACTAAATCAAATATATGTAATGGGTTTTTATTCCAATGGTCGTCTTTTAATGGAAAATTTTAATATATTGGCCTTAAATATAACTGTACTAGCCTACACTATAGTTAAGTGGCCTATACAATTTAGTAGAGGCAAGAGGTCGTTGTTTATTATAAAAACTCAAAGAATCAGGCAGCTAACTAAGTCCAATATAAGCAATTGTTTGTTTTTCTAATGATGATCTTTTAATTTGAAGTTTCTTACTAGGTTGCTAGCTACCACTTAAACCCGGATTGTGTAATAGGTTGCTAACTACCGCTGCAACCTAGATAATCTTATTTCTGCTACTATGGGCTAAGGTTCGTTCTTTCATGTAAAACTAGCAAAACATTTTTTAAGTCTGATGAAGATTTAACTAATGTGTCAAAAGTAAGGTTGCAAGTCGACGATTTTGTTTTGGTCTTATTATAATTGGTATGGTGAAAAAATAATATGCATATGGCTCTTAAATCATACTTCTTAATGGTCCCATATGGTTTAGTGCCTAGGATAGTTAACTTTCACTTAACAGGCCAGGGTTCGATTCCCGGTGTGGGAAAATTTTTAACTCTATAATCTTCGAACATTTGAACCTTTTATAATTTATAATGATGTATAATATAAATACTGTAATCTTAACTATAGTGAAGTTGCCTATGCAAGTTAGTATAGGGAAGAGTTCGATCTTTATTATAATGGAGAATAACGTGGTAAAAGTCAATTTTCTTGATTTTCAAGCCAATATATTTTCTTTGTTATTCAAGCCAAAGGGAGGTAAGTTTCCTTTATAGAGGATTCGGACAAGGCGGTTCTAATGGTGTACTTTTTGTTTTGATCTGACTCTTTTTTTAGGAGTTGGGGGGTTTTATATTTCTTGACATTGGAGGTGATCGTCTCTTACTAGGTTGCTAGCTACCGCTGCAACCCGGATACCGCTGGTATACGATTATGTTTGAAAGACTGCAGTGTGAAAAGACATCAAAATGCAGTTTTTGGTGGAAAAATTTATTCTCTTTTAGAAATAATTTTTTTTAGTTACTATAGATTTTTAACCCAATTAATTTCCTTTAAAATGAGCTATTGAACAACCCTCTACGATGTTCCAGTGCCAAGCTATCTCTGGATACAAAAAAAGAAAAAAAAAAGAAAAAAGAAAAAAATATCCCGTTTAGGCAGAATGTTGTAGTAGCTGCCACGTTTCTTGATTTTCAAGCCAATATATTTCCCTTGCTGTTCAAGCCAAGGGACAGAAATTTTACTATGCAGGGGTTTCGGACAAGGCGGTTCTAATGGTGTACTTTTTGTTTTGATCTGACTCTTTTTTTAAGAACTATGGGTTTTTATATTTCTTAACATTGGACGTGATCGTCTCTTACTAGGTTGCTAGCTACCACTGCAACCCGGAAAACTTTATTATAAATATTGCATGTTTAGTGAAAAGCTTCCAAGGTATGAAGCGGCAACTGTGGAACAGTTTATAGATGTAATGGGAAATTTTATAGATCACTGTGAATATATGGAGGCATAATTGTTCTTTACTTAGTTTCAGCTTTAATTCGATGATCCAGACTTTATGTACTAAATACATCCAAAGACTATGACGTCATTGATTAATATTGTATATAAAAATTTAAGTTTTTCGTAAAAAAAATTAATTTAAAAAAAATTAAGTACAAATAGCGCTATATCTAGAGATTTCCTTTAAAATGAGCCATTGAACAACTCTCTACGATGTTCCAGTGCCAAGCTATCTGTGGAAAAGAAAGAAAGAAAAAAATATCCCGTTTGTGGAGAATAACGTGGTTAAAGTTAATTTTCTTGATTATCAAGCCAATATATTTTCTTTGTTATTCAAGCCACAGAGCGGTAAGTTTCCTTTATAGGGGTTTCGGACAAGGCGGTTCCAATGGTGTATTTTTGTTTTGATCTGACTCTTTTTTTAGGAGTTAGGGGTTTTTATATTTTTTAACATTGGACGTGATCGTCTCTTGCTAGGTTGCTAGCTACCACTGCAACCCGGATATACAAAAGGTTTTTAAACCAATTAATTTCCTTTAAAATGAGCCATTGAACAACTTTCTGCGATGTTCCAGTGCAAAGCTATCTCTGGATAACAAGAAAAAAAAATATCCCGTTTAGGCAGAATGTTGTAGTAGCTGCCACGTTTTAGTTACAAAAGGATTTTAATCCAATTAATTTCCTTTAAAATGAGCCATTGAACAACTCTCTACGATGTTCCAGTGCAAAGCTATCTCTGGAAAAGAAGAAAAAAGAAAAAAATATCCCGTTTGTGGAGAATAACGTGGTTAAAGTCAATTTTCTTGATTTTCAAGCCAATATATTTCCCTTGCTGTTCAAACCAAAGGGCGGTAAGTTTCCTTTCAAGGGTTTTCGGACAAGGCAGTTCTAATGGTGTACTTTTTGTTTTGATCTGACTCCTTTCTTAGGAACTATGAAGGTTTTACATTTCTTAACATTGGACGTGATCGTCTCTTACTAGGTTGCTAGCTACCGCTGCAACCCGGATTACTAACCTATACTATACTTAAGTGGCGTATAAAATTTATTATAGGCAAAAGGTCGTTCTTTATTATAATTAAATGAGCCATTGAACAACTCTCTACGATGTTCCAGTGCCAAGCTATCTCTGGAAAACAAGAAAAAATAAAATATCCCGTTTAGGCAGAATGTTGTAGTAGCTGCCACTTTTCTTGATTTTCAAGCCAATATATTTCCCTTGCTGTTCAAGACAAGGGACAGAAAGTTTACTATACAGGGATTTCGGTCAAGGCGGTTCTAATGCTGTAATTTTTGTTTTGATTTGACTCCTTTGTTAGGAACTATGGGTTTTTATATTTCTTAACATTGGACGTGATCGTCTCTTACTAGGTTGCTAGCTACCGCTGCAACCCGGATAATTTCTGAGGAGTTAGAGGTTTTATATTTCTTAATATTGGACGTGATCGTCTCTTACTAGGTTGCTAGCTACCGCTGCAACCCGGATTACCTATAGTTAATTTGTCTATGCAGGTTAGTATAAAAAGACTTTGTTCATCATGATAATGACGTTATATACACCACAGACCTTTTTTCTTTTCTCTGTCGTATCAGTTATTACTATGAGATAGACTTCGGTCCTTACTGTATGCTAGCTACCGCTGCAACCCAGATTCCATGCTATATGATTACAAACAGGAAAAAGCCTACGGCTTTTTCTTCTTTGAAATAGTAAGAGACGAACCTCAAACAATCAAGTAGCTAACTAAGTCCAAAGTCTGCAATGGTTCGTTATTGCAATGATCGTCCCTTAATGTAATTTAACCCCATTAGTTTCCTTTAAAATGAGCCATTGAACAACTGTCTACGATGTTCCAGTGCCAAGCTATCTGTGGAATTACTAACCTATACTATAATTAAGCGGCGTATAAAATTTAGTATAGGCAAGAGGTCGTTCTTAATTATAATACCATAATAACCAAGATTACTGAAAAGAGTAAAAGAATGTGGATTCACAATTTAATACATGCATATGAGTTTCTGAAAGTCTCAACAACTTTAGATTCGTTAACGCTATGAACGGGAAAACATTTAAATTATATTTTATTTTCAGCAAAGTGCAATTACGTTCTGATCTTTATAAAGTGCGGGGGTGTTAGCCCTACTCCTCATAATTTCAGTTTCTGCTCGTCTTAGGTTTGACTTGATTTTTTATTGTAATTTCTGTTCGTTTGGGTTTTATTTATTTATCGATAGTGATTTACGGTTGTTTGAAATATTTTTGAATATACGAATTATTATTGAAATATACGCGGGAATTATTATTCGACTTTATTTCTGCTGGTCTCTGGTTTTCAATCTCTAAATTCCTCCCTATTGAAAAATCGCCCGGAACCGACAGAAATTCTTCACAAACGTTAGGTATACAAGACCGTTCCCCAAGAATGGCTGCAAGAGAGTTTGCTTCTAATAATATTAATAAAAATAACTTGTTTTAATTACAAGAAGTTTTTAACCCCATTAATTTTCTTTAAAATGATCCATTGAACAACTCTCTGCGATGTTCCAGTGCCAAGCTATTTATTGAATTACTAACCTATACTATAAATAAGTGGCGTATAAAATTTAGCATAGGCAAGAGGTCGTTCTTTATTATAAGGCGGTTCTAATGGTGTACTTTTTGTTTTGATCTGACTCTTTTTTTAAGAACTATGGGTTTTTATATTTCTTAACATTGGACGTGATCGTCTCTTACTAGGTTGCTAGCTACCGCTGCAACCCGGATTAGCATTGGACTGATCTTCTCTTACTAGATTGCTAGCTACCGCTGCAACCCGGATACCGCTACAATCTAGATATCTTGCAGCTACCCCTGGAACCACCATATCTCAGTTAATATGGGCGAGAGATCGGTCTTTACTGTAACAGGTTTACTACCAAATTTGATACACTTCAGGGGATATTTGCTTTCATGATATTAGTAAAGGGGAAATGCGTGTCTTACTCGTCCCAAACAATAAATCTTAAAAACAGAGATAATGAAAACAAATTAACATGCAACAAAACATAAGAAACACGACAAAAACTAAAAGTTGAAAAGCCGTATCATTACCCCAAAAAACCAAGGCTTCTAGCCTGCAACCCGCTGGGTTGGGGAGGGGGGAGTACTATTAGATGCAATTTAAACCATATTAAGAGCTTTTAAGGAAATATCCCTTTTTCCTTAAGATCAAGTCTTACCGCTGGTATACGATTATGTTTGAAAGACTGCAGTGAGAAAAGACATCAAAAATGCAGTTTTTGGTAGAAAAATTTATTGTCTTTTAGAAATAATTTATTTTAGTTACTATAGATTTGTAACCCAATTATTTTCCTTTAATTAAAATTAAAGGTTTCTATATACAGCAGTTTCCTTTAAAATGAGCCATTAAACAGCTCTTTATTATGACCACGAACTGTTTGATTTAATACTTAAGTTACTATGGGTTACAGTTCGTTCCTTATTGTAAATTTTTTTCGAGTGATGTGCATCTTTTCGTCATAAAACTAAGAAAATAAAATTACCATAATAACCAAGATTACTGAAAAGAGTAAAAGAATGTGGATTCACAATTTAATACATGCATATGAGTTTCTGAAAGTCTCAAACACTTTAGATTCGTTAACGCTATGAACGGGAAAACATTTAAATTATATTTTGTTTTCAGCAAAGTGCAATTACGTTCTGATCTTTATAAAGTGCGGGGGGTGTTAGCCATGCTCCTCATAATTTTAGTTTCTGCTGGTCTTAGGTTTGACTTGATTTTTTATTGTAATTTCTTTTCGTTTGGGTTTTATTTATTTATCGATAGTGATTTATGGTTGTTTGACATATTTTCTAATATACGAAATATTATTGAAATATGCGCTGGAATTATTATTTTACTTTATTTCTGCTGATCTCTGGTTTCCAATCTCTAAATTCCTCCCTATTGAAAAATCACCCGGAGCCGACAGAAATGCTTCACAAACGTTAGGTATACAAAACCATTTCCTAAGAATGGCTGCAAGAGAGTTTGCTTCTAATAATATTAATAAAAATAACTTGTTTTAATTACAAGAAGTTTTTAACCCCATTAATTTTCTTTAAAATGATCCATTGAACAACTCTGCGATGTTCCAGTGCCAAGCTATTTATTGAATTACTAACCTATACTATAAATAAGTGGCGTATAAAATTTAGCATAGGCAAGAGGTCGTTCTTTATTATATTTTTTTAGGAGTTGGGGGGTTTTATATTTCTTGACATTGGAGGTGATCGTCTCTTACTAGGTTGCTAGCTACCGCTGCAACCCGGATAAACTGACAACATTTCTTTTGGATATTGCCATGAAGCTTTGCCAAAGCATTTCTAGCCGACTTTTCAACAGCATCCGCTCTTTCAAAGAGAATTTTAATCTGTAATTTCGAATACTTTTCGTGATCCCGATAAAACATGCGTAAAATGTTTCTCAATTTACGAAGATCAGCCTGCATTTTTGCCATCTTCTTGTATTTCTGAATGTAATTTTTTCCTTTGTCCTTATGCGATCTTCGGTACAACCTCGCAGAGAATTTAATTTTTTCATTATAGCTTTTGTCACCCCAGTATCTACCCATTATTCTGGTAGCAACTTTTTTCTTATGTTTGTTTCGGTAATCTATATCGTTATCATACCGTTCCTTGCTCTTTTGTTTCGCTGTCTCAATTTTCCCTTCTCGATACCCCTGATCCGTAAGATACCTCTGTTTTGCTCTGTCATATTTCATTTTCTTAAATCCTGGATCACAAGACATCTTAGTAGCAATCCTTACGCGTGCTCGAGCTTTATTGCGTTTGGTGGCATTTTTATCTCTTTTAAATAAACTTTTCTTATATTTCAGGATGTTAGCTTTATTTTTTGTGTAGTAAAGTTTTCTATTAGTAGAAATTTGGATTGTTCTATTTTGATATTGTTTTTGGTTATTCTTTCTTTTTTTCCACTCGCGTGAGACCATATTTTTTCAAGATTTAAAATTATTAAGCACACAAAATCCCGTGTCGAGTATCTAAAACCTAGCATAAAACAAAACTAATTTTAAAATTTTCAGGTATTTATCTTGTTTGAATTACAAAATTAGTATTATTGGTTAGACACCATAAATATTTTTGCAGTTTAAATAATAAGTTTAGTGATTCTGGACTGAAAACTAAAATAATTGCAATTATGAGACAATAATATGGAGATATGTACTTTACGGGTTAGAGGATACAATAATAAATTTGAACTGAGATGAAAAAAAAATTTCTTCCAGGAGACAAAAAGCAAAACTAATTTTAGAATTTTCATGTATTTTTGTTGTTTAAATTAAAAAATTACTATTACTGATTAGGCATCATAAATATTTTTGCAGTTTACATAATAATTTTAGCGATTAAGCCAAAAAAGAAAATTTTGGTTCCAGGAGTTTCGGTTACTATTGAGACAAGTAGCTATTATTACTATAGAGTTCATTACATGGACTGTTTTATTGCTTCAAAATTCAAATATCTTTGAAAAGACTGCAGTATGAAAATACATCAAAAATGCAATTTTTTTGACAAAATTGATTCTACTTTAAAAAGTATTTTATTTTTAAATACAAAAGTGACTAGATGTTGCAATTTCCTTTAAAATGAGCTATTATACAGCTCTCTATGATTTTCCAGTGCCCAGCTAGCTGAGCAGAAAGAAAAAGCGGAAAGAAAAAAATATCCCGTTTGTGGAGAATAACGTGGTAAAAGTCAATTTTCTTGATTTTCAAGCCAATATATTTTCTTTGTTATTCAAGCCAAAGGGAGGTAAGTTTCCTTTATAGAGGATTCGGACAAGGCGGTTCTAATGGTGTACTTTTTGTTTTGATCTGACTCTTTTTTTAGGAGTTGGGGGGTTTTATATTTCTTGACATTGGAGGTGATCGTCTCTTACTAGGTTGCTAGCTACCGCTGCAACCCGGATTGCTAGCTACCGCTGCAACCCGGATAAAAATCTTATACATCACTGTGAATATATGGAGGCATAATTTTCCTTTACTTAGTTTCAGCTTAAATTCGATGATCGAGCCTTTATGTACTACATCCAACGACTATGACGTCATTGATCAATATTGTATATACAAAATTAAGTTTTTCGTGAAAAATAATTAATAAAAAAAATTAAGTGCAAAAGGCGCTAGATCTAGAGATTTCCTTTAAAATGAGCCATTGAACAACTCTCTACGATGTTCCAGTGCCAAGCTATCTCTGGAAACAAAAGAAAGAAAAAAATATCCCGTTTGTGCAGAATAACGTGGTTAAAGTCAATTTTCTTGATTTTCAAGCCCAGATATTTTCTTTGTTATTCAAGCCAAAGGGTGGTAAGTTTCCTTTATAGGGGTTTCGGACAAGGCGGTTCTAATGGTGTACTTTTTGTTTTGATCTGACTATTTTTCTAGGAGTTAGGGGTTTTTATATTTCTTAACATTGGACGTGATCGTCTCTTACTAGGTTGCTAGCTACCGCTGCAACCCGGATGGCCTATGAAACTTAGTATAGGCTAAAGGTCGTTCTTTATTATAATCGTCTCTTACTAGATTGCTAGCTACTGCTGCAACCCGGATTCACATATATATTATTTATGAGAGGCAACCTGGCCGAGTGGTCCAAGGCACTGGTGTTAACCACCAGTCTCTTCGGAGGCGTGGGTTCAAATCTTACCGCTGGTATACGATTATGTTTGAAAGACTGCAGTGTGAAAAGACATCGAAAATGCAGTTTTTGGTGGAAAAATTTATTCTCTTTTAGAAATAATTTATTTTAGTTACAAAAGGTTTTTAACCCAATTAATTTCCTTTAAAATGAGCTATTGAACAACCCTCTACGATGTTCCAGTGCCAAGCTATCTCTGGAAACAAAGAAAAAAAAAAGAAAAAAATATCCCGTTTAGGAAGAATGTTGTAGTAGCTGCCACTTTTCTTGATTTTCAAGCTAATATATTTCCCTTTCTGTTCAAGCTAAGGGACAGAAAGTTTCCTATACAGGGGTTTCGGACAAGGCGGTTCTAATGGTGTACTTTTTGTTTTGATCTGACTCCTTTTTTTAGGAACTATGGGTTTTTATATTTCTTAACATTGGACGTGATCGTCTCTTACTAGGTTGCTAGCTACCGCTGCAACCCGGAGTTCCCGGAAGAGTTCGTTCTTTATTATAATAATTACAAAAGTGACTAGATGTTGCAATTGCCTTTAAAATGAGCTATTATACAGCTCTCTATGATTTTCCAGTGCCCAGCTAGCTGAGCAGGA
This sequence comes from Artemia sp. Qi Xiang Cuo, assembly GCF_049724085.1. Taxonomy (NCBI): domain Eukaryota; kingdom Metazoa; phylum Arthropoda; class Branchiopoda; order Anostraca; family Artemiidae; genus Artemia; species Artemia sp. Qi Xiang Cuo. The sequence continues at coordinate 23,983,539 of NC_142809.1, forward strand.
AAAAAAGCGGAATGAAAAAAATATCCCGTTTGTGGAGAATAATGTGGTAAAAGTCAATTTGCTTGATTTTCAAGCCAATATATTTTCTTTGTTATTCAAGCCAAAGGGCGGTAAGTTTCCTTTATAGTGGATTCGGACAAGGCGGTTATAATGGTGTATTTTTTGTTTTGATCTGACTCTTTTTTTTAGGAGTTGGGGGTTTTTATATTTTTTAACATTGGAGGTGATCGTCTCTTACTAGGTTGCTAGCTACCGCTGCAACCCAGATTTTCATCTCTATCTTGTTCTGACTGCTTTATGGCTTTTGCCTCAAATTGAAGTTGATTTGTACCTGCAGACGTTGGATCAATTTTTACTATAATGTTTCGTTCAGTTATACTCGGAGCTGTTTCATCAGTTGCACTTGCAGTTGCTTGAATAGTTCTATTTGTAATAGGCCTCATTTCAGAATTTCCAAAACATATAATAAAAAGAGTATGATGATTTTAGCACAAATCATTTTAGGCTTAGCGTTGCTTAATTTTTTTCTGGCGTAACGAGTCAACTGATGCAAAAGAAAAACCAAACTAATTTTAAAATTTTAAAGTATTTTTCTGATTTAAATTACAAAATTAAAATTATTGCTCTGACACCATAAATATTTTTGCCGTTTTCAGTTAAATAAAAAAAAGTATTTTAAATTTTCAGGAATTATTCTAGTTTCAGTTGACAAATAAGATATTTTTGTAATTATGTAATAATTTATTTTTATATTTTAGTTACTATAGGCTAGAGTTTGTTCCTTATAGTAATATTCTCTTTTAGAAATAATTTATTTTAGTTACTATAGATTTTTAACCCAATTAATTTCCTTTAAAATGAGCTATTGAACAACCCTCTACGATGTTCCAGTGCCAAGCTATCTCTGGATACAAAAGAAAAAAAAAGAAAAAAAGAACAAAATATCCCGTTTAGGCAGAATGTTGTAGTTGCTGCCACTTTTCTTGATTTTCAAGCCAATATATTTCCCTTGCTGTTCAAGCCAAGGGACAGAAATTTTACTATGCAGGGGTTTCGGACAAGGCGGTTCTAATGGTGTACTTTTTGTTTTGATCTGACTCTTTTTTTAAGAACTATGGGTTTTTATATTTCTTAACATTGGACGTGATCGTCTCTTACTAGGTTGCTAGCTACCGCTGCAACCCGGAAAAGACATCAAAATGCAGTTTTTGGTGGAAAAATTTATTCTCTTTTAGAAATAATTTATTTTAGTTACTATATATTTTTAACCCAATTAATTTCCTTTAAAATTATCTATTGAACAACCCTCTACGATGTTCCAGTGCCAAGCTATCTCTGGATACAAAAGAAAAAAAAAAAAAGAAAAAAAGAAAAAAATATCCCGTTTAGGCAGAATGTTGTAGTAGCTGCCACTTTTCTTTATTTTAAAGCCAAAATATTTACCTTGCTGTTAAAGCCAAGGGACAGAAATTTTAATATGCAGGGGTTTCGGACAAGGCGGTTCTAATGGTGTACTTTTTGTTTTGATCTGACTCTTTTTTTAAGAACTATGGGTTTTTATATTTCTTAACATTGGACGTGATCGTCTCTTACTAGGTTGCTAGCTACCGCTGCAACCCGGATGGTGTAAAAACCAAAGATCATAGGCATGGCCTGTGATTAAGAAAATATATAACAATATCAAAAATTTGGAATTTTTCAACTTATTCCTCCATTAGTGGCACTGGTTTCAGTGGATATATACAACTGAAAATTCACTCATCACCGAGTTACACCAGTTTCTTTCGTAATCCATCCAATCCGCATCTGCAATCTCCTTCCAAACTTATATCTCCCATTCATTGTTGTTACTAGCCAAAATGTTTGGGGGGGGGGAGCTTGAGATTTTACGGACTGGCTGATCATTTTTACCGAATGTTTTTTGTCAATATTTAGCGTAATGTCCGTTTCGAATACGATTTGTAAAATCACTGCACAAGTCGGTAAAATCGCTGCATTTACCAACCGAGGTTTAGATTTTGGTACATATCATGTCACTATTTTAATGCTGCTTATTTAACCAAATGGAAAATTGTGGCACCATCCGCAGAATCCTGGCAGGAGTCCGCAGAAAACTGTCGGCAGGAGTCGGTAAAACTGCAGCGTTTACCGACCAAGTTCAAAATTTCTGTAGATGACATGTCAGTATTCTCGTGGTCTTTATTGAACTGAACAAAGAATTTTAGCGGCTCTGGAAAAATCGGGGCGTGTTGCGCTACGATTTTCCCTACTAATTTTTTTGCCCGCTGCCCCCAAAAATTGGGGGGGGGGGTAATACCCCCTCCCTTAAAGCGTGACGGCCCGGCTCCCATAGCCAATCTGATTCCATAGCAAATAAAAACGTGAAATGGAAAATTCCAGTCTTTACGTGGGAGGCACAATTGCCCCCACTTTCACAAATTTCCCCCTTTCACAAAGTCTATCCATTTAATTCTACAAGAAAGTCAATGAGCACGGTTATCAGACTTCCAAACGGAGGCTGCAGAGTTTCCATCAAAAGAGCAACCGAGCTTATACTGAGCAATTGTTCTTATGCTCATGGGAAGAGTCACCAGAGTGAGACTGTGCCATTAGATCTTACATAATAATTGTTGCTGTAAGTGACTAGAACTTGCATCTTCCTTATCAGGAGGAGAGCTCACTAGCTGCTTCGTTACATCAACTGGTAATACTGAAGTAATTATAGGTTTGATGATGTATCTGGACATTCCTCACGCAGTCACACGGGCAGGATTTCTAAATTTAGTAAAAAAAAATGATACTCAGTTTTTTGTTGGGGATAATAAGTACATAAAAATGTATTGGTCAGCTTCTGAGGCGAACCACAATCCATATTAAAATTCCGTTTTTTAGAGTTTCTGTTACTCTTGAGACGAGTCGCTCTTACTATACAGTTCGCTACCACGAATTGTTTGAAAACAGGAAAAAACCCATGGCTTTTTTAATCTAATATTTTTTTTAAAGGCACTAGAACTTTTAATGTTCATTTAAATGAGCCCTCTCGTGAAATTCTAGGACCACTGGGTCGATACGATCACCCCTGGTAAAAAGGGCAAATAAACACGCATCCGTAATCTTTCTTCTGGCGAAAAATACCAAATTCCTCATTTATACAGATAGCTTGAAACCTCTACAACAAGGTTTTCTGATAAGCTGAAACTGTTGGTGGGATTTTCATTAAGATTCTATGACTTTTTAGGGTTTTTTCCCCTTTTTTTCGAAAATAGGGCAAATTTTCCCAGGCCTGTAACTTTTGATTAGTAAGACTAATCTTGATGAAACTTAAATATTTAAAATCAGCATAAAAATCCAATTCTTTTGATGTGTCTATTGATATTAAAATTCGGTTTTTTAGAGTTTCGGTTTCTGTGGAGACGAATCGCTCTTACTATATAGTTCGTTACCACGAACTGTTTGATAGCTGGCTCTCACCCAGTTGCCTTGAGTTCTATTCCAGGTATGGGAAATTTTTTCTTATGATGATTTCTTGAGAAATTTCTTAAGAAATAATTTCTTAAAAATTTCATATTAAAATAATTATCTATGCAATGATTCCTTTTATTACTTCAGTTACTATAGGCAACAGTTTTTTCCTTGATGTAACCTTTTAATACTTCAGCTATTATCGGCTACAGTTGGTTCTCTAATGTAAAATTTTTAACCCAATTAATTTCCTTTACAATGAGCCACTGAACAATTCTCTACAATGTTCCAGTGCCAAGCTATCTGTGGAAAAGAGAAAAAAAGAAAGAAAAAATATGGCGTTTAAGCAGAATGTTGTAGTAGCCGCCACTTTTCTTGATTTTCAAGCCAATATATTTCCCTTGCTGTTCAAGCCAAATAACAGAAAGTTTACTGTACAGGGGTTTCGGACAAGGCGGTTCTAATGGTGTACTTTTTGTTTTGATGTGACTTTTTTTTTAGGTGTTACGGGTTTTTATATTTCATAACATTGGACGTGATCGTCTCTTACTAGGTTGCTAGCTACTGCTGCAACCCCGATTTTAATGTGAAGTGCCGTAACGAATCAATTGAAGCAAGGGGAAAACCAAACTAATTTTAAAAGTTTCAGGTTTTTTTTCTGGTTTTAATTAAAAAATGAAAATTATTGATGAGACACCATAATTACTTCTGCACTTTGCAGTTAAATAAAATTATTCAATTTAAAATTTTCAGGAATAAATCTAGTTTCATTTGACAAAAAAGATCTCTTACAAGGAATCAAGCAGCTAACCAAGTCCAATATATACAATGGTATGTTCTTTGAATGATCGTCTTTTAATGTAATGAAGTTGCCTATGCAAGTTAGTATAGGGAAGAGTTCGATCTTTATTATATTTTGGTCTAAATATAAATATATTCTTCATTTTTGATAGATTTCCATTTATATACTGGGAGGAGGCGAGTTGAATCATTATAGACATTCAGTGCATTAAAGTGTTTATTTAATATATTTCCATTTATATACTGAGAGGAGGCGAGTTGAATCATTATAGACATTCAGTGCATGGAAGTTGTTTATTTAATATGTGTGTTTTTTTTATTATTAATTTATATTTTTTATTTGTTTTTTTTTATTTATCTTTATGTTTTTATTATTTTTTATTGGGATGTAAGTTAAGTTTTTTTTTTTTTTTTTTTATTTATTTATTTTTTTTTGTTCCGTTGAGAAAGACTCCCGGATGTGGGGCCGAAATATTCGGAGCTTTTGTGTATAATTAATTGTTTTGTATTTCACTACTTTATAGAAAATTAAAACCCGTTTTTCTTGTTTAAAATTTTTTTTGTTTTTAATGGAAAAGCAGTGTGGTCTAAGAAATTATTTATATTTCTTTGTATATTAACACCATTTATGATCGATCGTTATATCCCTCTATACAAGTTTGTATAGGCAAGAGTTCGTTCTTTATTGTAAAATCACAAAGGAAATTTAACCCCATTAATTTCCTTTAAAATGAGCCATTGAACAGCTCTCTACGATGTTCCAGTGCCAAGCTATCTGTTGAATTACTATCCTATGCTATAACTAAGTGGTGTATAAAATTTAGTATAGGCAAGAGGTCGTTCTTTATTATAATGTTAATTACAAAAGGTTTCTGTATACAGCAGTTTTCTTTAAAATGAGCCATTACACAGCTCTTTAATAGGACCACGAACTGTTTGATTTAATACTTAAGTTACTATGGGTTCAGTTCGTTCGTTTTTGTAATGATAGCTACCGCTGCAACCCGGATTTCTTAACATGGGACTGATCGTCTCTTACTAAGTTGCTAGCTACCGCTGCAACCCTGATTCTATGCTATATGATTACAAACAGGAAAAAGCCTATGGCTTTACCTTCTTTGAAATAGTAAGAGACGAATCTCAAACAATCAAGTAGATAACTAAGTCCAAAGTCAGCAATGGTTTGTTATTGCAATGATTGTCCCTTAATGTAATATCATTATCATACCGGTCCTTGCTTTTTTGTCTAGCCTGCTCAATTGTTGCTTCTCTATAATCTTCATCATTTTGATAACGCTCCTTGATCTTTCGTCTAGCCTGCTCAATTCTTGCTTCTCTGTAATCTTCATCATTATCATACCGTTCCTTGCTCTTTTGTCTAACCTGCTCAATTGTTGCTTCTCTATAAAGTTTATCATTGTGATAACGCTCCTTGATCTTTTATTTGGCTCTCTCAATTTTTACTTCTCGATACGCCTGGTCGGTTGAATACCTTTGCTTTTCTCTTTTCAAGATACTATCTCTGTTGTTTGTGTAGTACTGTTTTTTCAATTTGCGTGCAGCTTGCTTGATTGAAACCACTATGTAATTATGAATTTGAACATTTACAGTTCTGACGCTTCTTATATAGTAATTATGACGTCACAGCGTAATGATTTTATTGACGTCATAGCGCAATGATATTATTTCATGACGTCTTCAGAAACAACAATATAATTTCGTGTTTTTCTATTCACGTCATAGCTCTAATATAAAACTATGACGGCATTCAATATTTATCTAGTAGGGTTTCAGACAAGGTAATTCTAATGATGTACTTTTGTTTTGATTTTACTCTATTTTTGGAGTTTTGTTATATTTCTTAGCATTGGACTGATCGTCTCTTACTAGATTGCTAACTACTGCTGCAACCCAGATTCACATATATAGGTATTTATGAGAGGCAACCTGGCCGAGTGGTCCAAGGCACTGGTGTTAGCCACCAGTCTCTTCGGAGGCGTGGGTTCAAATCTTACCGCTGGTATACGATTATGTTTGAAAGACTGCAGTGTGAAAAGACATCGGAAATGCAGTTTTTGGTGGAAAAATTTATTCTCTTTTAGAAATAATTTATTTTAGTTACTAAAGGTTTTTAAGCCAATTAATTTCCTTTAAAATGAGCTATTGAACAACCCTCTACGATGTTCCAGTGCCAAGCTATCTGTGGAAAAGAAAAAAGAAAAAAAGAAAGAAAAAAATATCCCGTTTAGGCAGAATGTTGTAGTAGCTGCCACTTTTCTTGATTTTCAAGATCACGCTGGTATACGATTATGTTTGAAAGACTGCAGTGTGAAAAGACATCACAAATGCAGTTTTTGGTGGAAAAATTTATTCTCTTTTTGAAATAATTTATTTTAGTTACTATAGATTTTTAACCCAATTAATTTCCTTTAAAATGAGCCATTGAACAACTCTCTACGATGTTCCAGTGCCAAGCTATCTCTGGAAAAGAAGAAAAGAGAAAAAAAAATATCCCGTTTAGGCAGAATGTTGTAATAGCTGCCACTTTTCTTGATATTCAAGCCAATATATTTCCCTTGCTGTTTCAAGCCGAGGGACAGAAAGTTTCCTATACAGGGGTTTCGGACAAGGCGGTTCTAATGGTGTACTTTTGAATTTGATGTGACTACTTTGTTAGGAACTATGGGTTTTTATATTTCTTAACATTGGACGTGATCGTCTCTTACTAGGTTGCTAGCTACCGCTGCAACCCGGATAACATACCGTAGACAAGAAACTTTCAAAAGACATTTGCTTCAAGTCATCTTGTCAATAGATTATGTCACGGAATCAAATGGGGAGGAAAAAGTCTCCTGGACTTGGATTATGCTGATGATTTAAGCATCCTAGATGAAAGTGTGAGCAAAATAAATGAAGTCTTAGAGGTTTTGCGAGTTCAGGGTGCCAGTATTGGTTTGAAAATTAATGTTAGGAAGACTAAGTCACTAAGGCTAGGAATAAGTGAAGATGAAAAGGTGATGCTGGGTAATGAAAAGATTGATCAGGTGGGCAGTTTCACTTACCTTGGTAGTATTATTAGTAAAGATGGTGGGAGCAGTGAAGATGTTAAAAATAGAATAGCAAAGGCTCAGGGTGTTTTTTCACAGTTAAAAAAAGTCTGGAAGAATAGGAAGATAAGTCTGCAAACCAAGATTGGAATCTTAGAAGCTACAGTGATAACAGTGGTCAAATATGGCTCTGAAGCACGGACGCTCCGAAAAGCGGATGAAGATTTGCTAGATGTTTTCCAGAGAAATTGCTTAAGGATTGTTCTGGGTACCCGGCTGACTGACCGTATTTCAAACAATAGGCTATACGAAAAATGTGGTTCAATACTGCTTTCTAGGTCTATAATGAAAGAATGGTTGAGGTGGTTAGGGCATGTCGTGCGTATGAAGGTTGACAGATTGCCGAAGATTGTTCTTTTTGGCCAACCATCTAGGGCTAAACGGAAAGCAGGTCGTCCTCGTCTGGGGTGGGAGGACGTCATAAAGAAAGATTTAAAAGAAATGGGAACTTCGTGGGCGGGTGTAAAAAGGGAGGCTTTGAATAGACTGGGGTGGAGGAGGAGCGTGCGTAGCTGTGTTGGCCTCAGGCGGCTTGGTGCTGCGATGAGTTGTTAGTAGTAGTAGTAGTAGTTAATATTGTCGTTCTTTACTATAAAGGATAAACTCCGTTAGATCCTCTTGGCTGACATCGATCTTTTATGTATTGTTCTTTACTAGGTTTCAGCCATCTCTACAGCCATGATATTGACGGAAATTACATAATCCCTATTTATGTTTCAGTTAACATGGGCTAGGTGTCGTTCTTTATTGTAAAAAAAAAGAAACTCTAGGTATTGCCGATATTTTTAAGACTTGAATTTTACCGTGGGCACCCCAACATGAAACCGAATGTTAATGTTCATCGAATTTCTCAGGCCTTCGTCTCTTGACAATTACAAACTACAAACACTACAACAAAAATGTATAACTGCATAAGGAAGCCTTTTTCTTTAAAAATATCTCCTATTGTTGCTTTTTTTTTAGATAAACTTGGTTGCGTAAATTTTCAATGTATAAATTTAAACTGTCAGTTTTGATTTTCTCTGTCTTAGTAGTTTAAAAATGTTCCAACATGTTAATATGTTCTGGTAGTTTAAATGTGTTAAATATGTTCTTACAATGAGAGTGGAAGTTGAAATAGCTGAAATAGCATTATTTATGAAATAAACTACAATAGTTAATTATACTATTAAATGAAGGGTGAAATATTTGAAGTTAAAATAGCATAATTAATTAGCAACATATATAGTTCTTAACTGGAGATATTTTTGAAAAATGGCATGAATATCCTTCGTGAAAGAAGCTAACATACGTGAATATTATTCTTTAATTCATTCTTATTTTAATTTTTGCCCCATTGCTTATTTAAATACTTTTAAATCTCGAATTAAGCCCTTTCAACGTCTTCAAAATAAGCCCTTTCGTACATTATCTAGCTAAAATAATGAAGATAATAAGAATGAACCACAGTGTTCAGTTTCTTTGGACTTGAGTTCGTTTTTTAACTATAAATACAAACAGGAAAAAGCCTACGGCTTTTTCTTCTTTTAAATAGTAAGAGACGAAACTCAAACAATCAAGTAGCTAACTAAGTCCAATGTATGGAATGGTTTGTTATTTCAGTGATCGTCTTTTAATGTAAAACCCGCAAACCTCGAATCATGAGGCACACTTTCATCCATTGTGCTGTAGTAAGGTATTCATTGATTTGATTTTTCCACAAAACTTTGTATATACGGATAAATAGATTTTGATAAACTAATTCTTATGGCTATACTAACTTGACTATTCAAGTTACTATAGCCAAGAGTTATTTTATAATTATAATGACGTCATATACACCACATACCTCTTTTTCTTTTCTCTGTTGCATCAGTTACTATGAGATAGACTTCGTTCCTTACTGTAATTTCTATTCACGTCATAGCTCTAATATAAAACTATGATGACATTCATTATTTATCTAGTAGGGTTTCAGACAAGGTAGTTTTAATGATGTAGTTTTGTTTTGATCTGACTCTATTTTTAGGAGTTTTGTTTTTTTTATATTTCTTAGCATTGGACTGATCGTCTCTTACTAGGTTGCTAGCTACTGCTGCAACCCAAATTCGCATATATATTTATTTATGAGAGGCAGCCTGGCCGAGTGGTCCAAGGCACTCGTGTTAGCTACCAGTCTCTTCGGAGGCGTGGGTTCAAATCTTACCGCTGGTATTATGTTTGACAGACTGCAGTGTGAAAAGACATCAAAAATGCAGTTTTTGGTGGAAAAATTTATTCTCTTTTAGAAATAATTTATTTTAGTTAATATAGATTTTTAACCCAATTAATTTCCTTTAAAATGAGCCATTGAACAACTATCTACGATGTTCCAGTGCCAAGCTATCTCTGGAAACAAAGAAAAAAAAATATCCCGTTTAGGCAGAATATTGTAGTAGCTGCCACTTTTTTTGATTTTCAAGCCAATATATTTCCCTTGCTGTTCAAGCCAAGGGACAGAAAGTTTACTATACAGGGGTTTCGGACAAGGCGGTTCTACTGGTGTACTTTTTGTTTTGATCTGACTCCTTTGTTAGGAACTATGGGTTTTATATTTCTTAACATTGGACGTGATCGTCTCTTACTAGGTTGCTAGCTACCGCTGCAACCCGGATTGGAACCACCATATATCAGTTACTTTTGGCAAAAGATTGTTCTTTACTATAATAAGAGACGAAACTCAAACAATCAAGTAGCTAACTTTGTCCAATGTATGAAATGGTTTGTTATTTCAGTGATTTACTAACCTATACTAAAGTTAAGTGGCCTATATAATTTAGTATAGGCAAGAGGTCGTTCTTTATTATAAAATTTCTAGACACATCATCTACCCTATAATTACTTGTTTACCATCAGTTGCTGTAGCGCATTGGCTAGTGAGCTCTCTTCCGGACAACGAAGATAGAAGTTCGAGTCGCTCTACAGTAACAAGTGAATCCTGATTATAATTGAGATTGTTATTTAAAATTTTTTTTCCAGTTTACATATTAACTTTAGTGATCGATGAAATAAAATTAAGTTAAGCTATCTATGGAATATAAAGTTTAAAATACAACCTTACCACGAACTGTTTGATTGCTTCAAAAATCAAATGTCTTTGAAAAGACAGCAGTATGGAAAGACATCAAAAATACAGTTTTTTGTGGAAAAATTTATCCTAATTTAAAATAATTTGTTTTAGTTACAAAAGGTTTTTAACCCAATTAATTTTCTTTAAAATGAGCCATTGTACAACTTTCTACGATGTTCCAGTGCAAAGCTATCTCTGGATAACAAGAAAGAAAGAAAAAAAATATCCCGTTTAGGCAGACTGTTGTAGTAGCTGCCACTTTTCTTGATTTTCAAGCCAATATATTTCCCTTGCTTTTCAAGCCAACTGACAAAAAGTTTCCTATACAGGGGTTTCGGACAAGGCGGTTCTAATGGTGTACTTTTTGTTTTGATCTGACTCCTTTTTTTGGGAACTATGGGTTTTTATATTTCTTAACATTGGATGTGATCGTCTCTTACTATGTTGCTAGCTACCGCTGCAACCCAGATCTTCGAACATTAGAAGCTCTAAATCTTTTATAATTTATAATGAAGCACATCGATCCTTTATGTAAGTCGACGATTTTGTTTTGGCCTTATTATAATTGGTATGGTGAAATAATAATATGCATATGGCTCTTAAATCATACTTTTTTATGGTTCCATATGGTCTAGTGGCTAGGATAGTTAACTTTCACTTAACAGGCTCGGGTTCGATTCCCGGTGTGGGAAAATTGTTAACTCTATAATCTTCGAAAATTTGAACCTTTTATAATTTAAAATGATGTATAATATAAATACTGTAATCTTAACTAATGTGAAGTTGCGTATGCAAGTTAGTATAGGGAAAAGTTCGATCTTTATTATATTAATTTCCTTTAAAATGAGACCATATTTTTTCAATGTTTAAAATTATTAAGTACACAAAATCCCGTGTCGAGTATCTAAAACCTAGCATAAAACAAAACAAATTTTAAAATTTTCAGGTATTTCTCTTGTTTGAATTACAAAATTAGTATTATTGGTTAGACACCATAAATATTTTTCATTTTACATAATAAGTTTAGCGATTCTGGACTGAAAACTAAAATATTACAATTATGAGACAATAATATGGAGATATGTACTTTACGGGTTACAAACCAAAAAAAGTTTGGTTCCAGGATACAATAATAAATTTGAACTGAGATGAAAAAAATTTTTCTTACAGGAGACAAAAAGCAAAACTAATTTTGGAATTTTCATGTATTTTTGTTGTTTAAATTAAAAAATTACTATTACTGATTAGGCATCATAAATATTTTTGCAGTTTACATAATAATTTTAGCGATTAAGCCAAAAAAGAAAATTTTGGTTCCAGGAGTTTCGGTTACTATTGAGACAAGTAGCTATTATTACTATAGAGTTCATTACCATGAACTGTTTTATTGCTTCAAAATTCAAATATCTTTGAAAAGACTGCAGTATGAAAATACATCAAAAATGCAATTATTTTGACAAAATTGATTCTACTTTAAAAAGTATTTTATTTTTAAATACAAAAGTGACTTGATGTTGCAATTTTCTTTAAAATGAGCTATTATACAGCTCTCTATGATTTTCCAGTGCCCAGCTAGCTGAGGAGAAAAATCAAGCGGAAAGAAAAAAATATCCCGTTTGTGGAGAATAACGTGGTAAAAGTCTATTTTCTTGATTTTCAAGCCAATATATTTTCTTTGTTATTCAAGCCAAAAGGCGGTAAGTTTCTTTTATAGAGGATTCAGACAAGGCGGTTCTAATGGTGTACTTTTTGTTTTGATCTGACTCTTTTTTTAGGAGTTGGGGGGTTTTATATTTCTTAACATTGGAGGTGATCGTCCTTTACTAGGTTGCTAGCTACCGCTGCAACCCGGATAAAACAGAAAAAGCTGTATTCAATAAAGAATAGCGTTGTTGCAGCCACTTTTTTTTTTTTTCAAACAATGGATTTGCTTTGATGTTCAAGCCAAGGGACTTTAATTTTTCTATATATGGGTTTCAGACAAGACAGTTCTGATAGTGTACTTCTTGTTTTGTTCTGACACATTTACTGTGATTCAGTTACTTTGAACTAAAGTTCGTTCTTTAATGTAAACTTTAATTAGTCACGTTATAGTCAAAGTGGCAAGCACGATCGACCGTTAACTGAAACTTGGTGGTTCAAATTCCACCGGGGTCGTTTTCTTTTTATTATTTTTTCAGCTATCAATAAAACCATATCATTAACTATTATTAATTTGAGTATCAAATCTATTATAGGCAAGAGTTCGTTCTTTATCATAAGTACCGCTGCAACCCGGATATAATTTCAAGTCTCTGATTGTACAGTCGTATATAAGTTACTATGGGCGAGAGATCGTTCTTTATTGTAACGTCTCTTATCTCAGCTACTTTTGTTAGATTATTCCCAAAGATATACATAATTCTCGATTCCTCAGTAGATACCCGAGGACGCCTAGGCTCCAGAAAGTTTGTAAAGTTTTTCATCCTCAGATTTGAAATCGCAGCTTCTACAATGGATATTAATTGAGCAATACTACCTTTGCTTCTAATTGTTTGTACATATTTAATCATTCTGCACTGAATGATGGCACACATCACATAAAAATCCCATCCAATTCAAGGCTTAGTACGACATCCCCTTTTAATTTCTACTGCTACGTTTGGTACTCTTGTCTTTGTACTACGAAAAAAACAAAGCCTTTGTATCTTTTCAACATGTTGTAAACACTAACCTTTTCAATGTGATTTTATTCAGTTTATGTACAAAACAGACAGAAAGACAAAAAATGTGATGAACTTAAACTAGTTGATCCCTAATATAAATTTTCCTTGTTTGATGTGAAATTAAAAACAGGAAAAAGCCTATGATTTTTTCTTAATTGGAATAGTAAGAGACGACCTGGCTATAACCTGCGACTATGACGTCAATGATCAATCTTTAACATGAAAATCAATTTTCTTGATTTTCAAGCCAATATATTTTCTTTGTTATTCAAGCCAAAGGACGGTAAGTTTGCTATATAGAAGTTTTGGACAAGGCGGTTCTAATAGTGTACTTCTTGTTTTGATCTGAATCTTTTTTCAGGAGTTAGGGGTTACTTTAGTTTTTAATAAGGGGCGTCATCGTCTCTTACTAGGTTGCTAGCTACCGCTGCAACCCGGATTACATATTTATCTATTTAAAGCTAAAACAAAACTTATATTTATTAGTACTACATTAGATTCTCTTGACTGAAATTGATCTTTTATGTATTATTTAAAATTCTCAGGAATTATTCTAGTTTCAGTTGACAAATAAGATTTTTTTTTCAAGGAATCGATCAGCTAACTAAGTCCAATATATGCAATGGTATGCTCTTCGAATTATCGTCTTTTAATTAGGTTGCTAGCTACCGCTGCAACCCGGAACTATTAAAAAAATATCTTATCTTTTATTACAGAAGGAACTAGATGTAGCAAGTTACTATTGAGACGAGTCGCTCTTACTATACAATTTTTTAGGAACTATGGGTTTTTATATTTCTTAACATTGGACGTAATCGTCTCTTACCAGGTTGCTAGCTACCGCTGCAACCCGGATATCATTACAAACAGGAAAAAGCCTAACGCTTTTTCTTCTTTGAAATAGTAAGTGACGAAACTCAAGTAACTACCCCTGGAACCACCATGTATCAGTTACTATGGATGAGAGATCGTTCTTTACTGTATCTGATGAAACTTACATATTCTGCATTTACGATGAACCATATCTATCCTTTTATGTACTTGTAAGCTACCCCTGGAGCCACCGTATATCAGTTACTATTGGCGAGAGATCGTTCTTTACTGTAACTCTTGCTAGGTAGCTAGCTACCACTGCAACCCGGATTTAGCTACCCCTGGAGCCACCTTATATCAGTTACTATTGGCGATAGATCGTTCTTTACTGTATTTTTTGACAAAATTGATTCTACTTTAAAAAGTATTTTATTTTTAATTACAAAAGTGACTAGATGTTGCAATTGCCTTTAAAATGAGCTATTATACAGCTCTCTATGATTTTCCAGTGCCCAGCTAGCTGAGCAGGAAAAAAAGCGGAATGAAAAAAATTTCCCGTTTGTGGAGAATAACGTGGTAAAAGTCAATTTGCTTGATTTTCAAGCCAATATATTTTCTTTGTTATTCAAGCCAAAGGGCGGTAAGTTTCCTTTATAGTGGATTCGGACAAGGCGGTTATAATGGTGTATTTTTTGTTTTGATCTGACTCTTTTTTTAGGAGTTAGGGGTTTTTATATTTTTTAACATTGGAGGTGATCGTCTCTTACTAGGTTGCTAGCTACCGCTGCAACCCAGATTTTCATCTCTATCTTGTTCTGACTGCTTTATGGCTTTTGCCTCAAATTGAAGTTGATTTGTACCTGCAGACGTTGGATCAATTTTTACTATAATGTTTCGTTCAGTTATACTCGGAGCTGTTTCATCAGTTGCACTTGCAGTTGCTTGAATAGTTCTATTTGTAATAGGCCTCATTTCAGAATTTCCAAAACATATAATAAAAAGAGTATGATGATTTTAGCACAAATCATTTTTGGCTTAGCGTTGCTTAATTTTTTTCTGGCGTAACGAGTCAACTGATGCAAAAGAAAAACCAAACTAATTTTAAAATTTTAAAGTATTTTTCTGATTTAAATTACAAAATTAAAATTATTGCTCTGACACCATAAATATTTTTGCCGTTTTCAGTTAAATAAAAAAAAGTATTTTAAATTTTCAGGAATTATTCTAGTTTCAGTTGACAAATAAGATATTTTTGTAATTATGTAATAATTTATTTTTATATTTTAGTTACTATAGGCTAGAGTTTGTTCCTTATAGTAATATTCTCTTTTAGAAATAATTTATTTTAGTTACTATAGATTTTTAACCCAATTAATTTCCTTTAAAATGAGCTATTGAACAACCCTCTACGATGTTCCAGTGCCAAGCTATCTCTGGATGCAAAAGAAAAAAAAAAGAAAAAAAGAAAAAAATATCCCGTTTAGGCAGAATGTTGTAGTTGCTGCCACTTTTCTTGATTTTCAAGCCAATATATTTCCCTTGCTGTTCAAGCCAAGGGACAGAAATTTTACTATGCAGGGGTTTCGGACAAGGCGGTTCTAATGGTGTACTTTTTGTTTTGATCTGACTCTTTTTTTAAGAACTATGGGTTTTTATATTTCTTAACATTGGACGTGATCGTCTCTTACTAGGTTGCTAGCTACCGCTGCAACCCGGACTCTTACTAGGTTGCTAGCTACCGCTGCAACCCGGATCTCTTACTAGGATGCTAGCTACCGCTGCAACCCAGATTATGGGTTTTTATATTTCTTAACATTGGACGTGATCGTTTCTTACTAGGTTACTAGCTACTGCTGCAACCCGTATAATATTTATCATAAACATTTCAGTTAGTATAGGCTAAAGTTTGTTCTTTATTATAACCTATCTAAAATAGGAAAGATAATATGAATGAACCACAGGGTTCAGTTTCTTTGGGCTTGAGTCCGTTCTATACTATAACTACCGCTTGAATCCAGATTATAAATTACGAACAGGAAAAAGCCTACGGCTTTTTCTTCTTTAGAATAGTAAGAGACGATCCTCAAATAATCAGACAGCTAGCTAGGTTTATAATTTGTTCTTTAATATAAACGTCATTTATCGGATATTTTAATAAATCCTATATGGTCTAGAGGTTGGGATAGCTCTCACCCAGTTGGCTTGAGTTCAAATTTTGTATGGGAAATTTTAACTTATGATGATTTCTTAAGGAACATAATTAAAATTTCTCAGGGTACTAAAAACGATTTATTTTAATTAGAACAAATTTTAACCCCATAAATTTCCTTTAAAATGAGCCATTGAACAATTCTCTACGATGTTTTAGTACCAATCTATCTGTTGAATTACTAACCTATACTATAAATAAGTGGCGTATAAAATTTAGTATAGGCAAGAGGTCGTTCTTTATTATATCTCTTTTAGAAATAATTTATTTTAGTTACTATAGATTTTTAACCCAATGAATTTCCTTTAAAATGCGCTATTGAACAACCCTTTATGATGTTCCAGTGCCAAGCTATCTGCGGAAAATAAAAAAGAAAAAAAAAAGAAAAAAAAATAAAAAAATATCCCGTTTAGGCAGAATGTTGTAGTAGCTGCCACTTTTCTTGATTTTCAAGCCAATATATTTCCCTTGCTGTTCAAGCCAAGGGACAGAAATTTTACTATGCAGGGGTTTCGGACAAGGCGGTTCTAATGGTGTACTTTTTGTTTTGATCTGACTCTTTTTTTAAGAACTATGGGTTTTTATATTTCTTAACATTGGACGTGATCGTCTCTTACTAGGTTGCTAGCTACCGCTGCAACCCGGATGCAACCCGGATATGACGTCACTCTATTCACGTCATAGCTCTAATATAAAACTATGATGACGTTCATTATTTATCTAGTAGGGTTTCAGACAAGGTATTTCTAATGATGTACTTTTGTTTTGATCTGACTCTATTTTTAGAAGTTTTGGGTTTTTATATTTCTTAGCATTGGACTGATCGTCTATTACTAGGTTGCTAGCTACTGCTGCAACCCAAATTCACATATATATTTATTTATGAGAGGCAGCCTGGCCGAGTGGTCCAAGGCACTGGTGTTAGCCACCAGTCTCTTCAGAGGCGTGGGTTCAATTCTTACCGCTGGTATACGATTATGTTTGAAAGACTGCAGTGTGAAAAGACATCAAAAATGCAGTTTTTGGTGGAAAAATTTATTCTCTTTTAGAAATAATTTATTTTAGTTACTATTTTTTAACCCAATTAATTTCCTTTAAAATGCGAGATTTAACAACCATTTATTATTTTCCAGTGCAAAGCTATCTGTGGAAAAGAAAAAAGAAAAAAAAAAGAAAAAAAAAAAAAGAAAAAAATATCCCGTTTAGGCAGAATGTTGTAGTAGCTGCCACTTTTCTTGAATTTCAAGCCAATATATTTCCCTTGCTGTTCAAGCCAAGGGACAGAAATTTTACTATGCAGGGGTTTCGGACAAGGCGGTTCTAATGGTGTACTTTTTGTTTTGATCTGACTCTTTTTTTTAAGAACTATGGGTTTTTATATTTCTTAACATTGGACGTGATCGTCTCTTACTAGGTTGCTAGCTACCGCTGCAACCCGGATCTCTTTTAGAAATAATTTATTTTAGTTACTATAGATTTTTAACCCAATTAATTTCCTTTAAAATGCGCTATTGAACAACCCTTTACGATGTTCCAGTGCCAAGCTATCTGTGGAAAAGAAAAAAGAAAAAAAAAGAAAAAAAAAGAAAAAATATCCCGTTTAGGCAGAATGTTGTAGTAGCTGCCACTTTTCTTGATTTTCAAGCCAATATATTTCCCTTGCTGTTCAAGCCAAGGGACAGAAATTTTACTATGCAGGGGTTTCGGACAAGGCGGTTCTAATGGTGTACTTTTTGTTTTGATCTGACTCTTTTTTTTAAGAACTATGGGTTTTTATATTTCTTAACATTGGACGTGATCGTCTCTTACTAGGTTGCTAGCTACCGCTGCAACCCGGATAATTTTAGCGATTAAGCCAAAAAAGAAAATTTTGGTTCCAGGAGTTTCGGTTACTATTGAGACAAGTAGCTATTTTTACTATAGAGTTCATTACCATGAACTGTTTGATTGCTTCAAAATTCAAATATCTTTGAAAAGACTGCAGTATGAAAATACATCAAAAATGCAATTTTTTTGACAAAATTGATTCTTCTTTAAAAAGTATTTTATTTATAATTACAAAAGGCACTAGATGTTGCAATTTCCTTTAAAAAGAGCTATTATACAGCTCTCTATGATTTTCCAGTGCCCAGCTAGCTGAGGAGGAAAATCAAGCGGAAAGAAAAAAATATCCCGTTTGTGGAGAATAACGTGATAAAAGTCATTTTTTTTTATTTTCAAGCCAATATATTTTCTTTGTTATTCAAGCCAAAGGGCGGTAAGTTTCCTTTATAGAGGTTTCGGACAAGGCGGTTCTAATGGTGTACTTTTTGTTTTGATCTAACTCTTTTTTTAGGAGTTGGGGGGTTTTATATTTCTTGACATTGGAGGTGATCGTCTCTTACTAGGTTGCTAGCTACCGCTGCAACCCGGATAACTAAAACCTAGCATAAAAAAAACTAATTTTAACATTTTCAGGTATTTATCTTGTTTGAATTACAAAATTAGTATTATTGGTTAGACACCATAAATATTTTTGCATTTTACATAATAAGTTTAGCGATTCTGAACTGAAAACTAAAATAATTTGAATTATAAGACAATAATATGGAGATACGTACTTTACATTTTACAAACCAAAAAAATTTGGTTCCAGGATACAATAATAACTTTGAACTGAGATGAAAAAAATTTTTCTTCCAGGAGACAAAAAGCAAAACTAATTTTAGAATTTTCATGTATTTTTGTTGTTTAAATTAAAAAATTACTATTACTGATTAGGCATCATAAATATCTTTGCAGTTTACGTAATAATTTCAGCGATTAAGCCAAAAAAGAAAATTTTGGTTCCAGGAGTTTCGGTTACTATTGAGACAAGTAGCTATTATTACTATAGATCCATGATCGACTAGCTTCATGCACCGAGTCTGCACCTTTCTCTCCCAAAACGACCTTTTCCGACTCTTCCACTATTTCTTCTTTGCAAATGATACAATTCATATCGACAATTTAAAGTTTAAGAGTAGTTATCCATACATTCATCGTTCAACCTAAAAAGATATAGCTAAATTTAAACTGGTTTAATGTTTCTAAGAGAGAGAGAGAAAGAGAGAGAGAGAGACAGAGAGAGAGAGAGAGAGAGGGAGGGAGAGAGAGAGAGAGAGAGAGAGAGAGAGAGAGAGAGAGAGAGAGAGAGAGAGAGAGAGAGAGAGAGAGAGAGAGAGAGAGAGAGAGAGAGAGAGAGAGAGAGAGAGAGAGAGAGAGAGAGAGAGAGAGAGAGAGAGAGAGAGAGAGAGAGAGAGAGAGAGAGAGAGAGAGAGAGAGAGAGAGAGAGAGAGAGAGAGAGAGAGAGAGAGAGAGAGAGAGAGAGAGAGAGAGAGAGAGAGAGAGAGAGAGAGAGAGAGAGAGAGAGAGAGAGAGAGAGAGAGAGAGAGAGAGAGAGAGAGAGAGAGAGAGAGAGAGAGAGAGAGAGAGAGAGAGAGAGAGAGAGAGAGAGAGAGATAGAGAGAGATTCATGGTGTTGAACCCCACCCGGCATTCGAAGGAGTGGAAGACAACACAGCACACTTGGTCGAGAAAAAAGCGACGAGTCTCCGAACCACTATGAACTAACTTTGTTCTTTGGCACAAGATCAGTCAAGTTGGAGGTTAACCGTCACTGCCCTATGCGCTCACAGGCGTTAGAGGATCTAAGTCTAAGTAAGTTCGTCTTAGAACACTAATCGCTCTATGGTTTGAGTGTTTAACCGTCTTTTTATTTTTGTAACACATTTTTCTTAGTTATTAATATATTTGGATTGATAAAACTGAGGTTTCTGGAGTTTTTTCTTAAGACACTAGCCTTTTAGTGATTGAATGTAGTAAACGTTCATAAGAAAAAAAAAGCTTATGGTGATTTTGAAAAAAATGGAAACCCTCGAAACTGGTTCATGATTGGTATGAAAAGGACCCCAATGGAATCAACATTGTCGGAATCCAAACATAAAGGAACTACAGTGCCCAACCTTGAACAACATTGAATATCCTATTTTTCTATTTGTAGCACTAATGTGTTTCCCTTTCTTTTTTTCCTCGATGGTTAGGGGGCTATCTGAACATCATAGAGATATGTTTTATGACACATTTCAAAGAAAAGTGCTACATATAGTTGCTATTGTCTTCCCAGATTAAGAAGCTTCTACTTTACATTAATTTTCATACCTATTTTGGCACCGAGAACTCTCAGAACCATCAGAGGATTCATGCGTTAAAAAGGCCACTTGAAAAAGGCACTAGAAATTATAATTTCTTATAGAATGAGCCCCATTGGAAATTTCTACGACAAAATCTTCTGCGCAAAGTGCCTTTAAAGGGCACTTCTCTCTTTCCTTAGGTACTGCTATTGCATCATATATGACTCGTCCATGACATTACAGCAATTTTACGGTGTTATATAGAACATGACGTCATTATGGTTGTAATCTGCATGAAACTTTTATAATTTCGAATGACGTTATTGCATAAACATAATAGGATTTTAAAAATTATGACGTCATATTTACCATGTATCTCTGATTCATTAGCTGTGGTAGTCAATAATTCGATGAATCTTATGCAGTGATAATCTATAAAGCTTTCAATCAATACCATGTCTGAAGTTAAGATGCTCCAGCAAAGATATAAAAAATTAAACAATTTCAACAAATGATTTTGAAATTGGAATCTCAAATTCATCAAATTAAAGGAGATACCTATTCAGGGTTCACTCTTTTCTTGTATTGTAGTCTGTCTTGTTATATTTGCGAATGTTTGCTTATTGATCCAGTTAGATAGCTATGTAACTGTCGTACAATAAGGCTGACAGTATGTCAAACTTGCATCCTTCAAAATGTATACAGATTGCTTAAAAAATGCATCTTTGAAAATATTATTTTCTCTGATTACGTTCCAATTCGAAAGACCAAAAGGGTTAAACTTAAGAGAATTGAACATTTAGCCGCACTTACAAACTCGAAGTATGGTTACTCTTCAGCAGAAAAAGCATCCATTACGGGCTTAAAGTGTCCATTTTGGAAAGTCTCATTTGCCGTTTCAGATATGAGTAATAAAATGAATCCAAATTATAAATGTTACATTGGAGATTTGGAAAAAATGGATCACACGAAGAATTGAAAGATACTTTTTCACGATATGGTAGAGTTAGAAAGGTTGGGGTGGCTAAAAATCCTCCAAATTTTTCCTTTATTGAAATGAAAACACATGTGATGATGAAGATGCAACAAGATCACTTCATGGAAAGAGAGGCTGTGGACGGCAACACGTTCACGTAAAAATGGCTTCTATTTGTAAAAAAAACAGCAGGGGCAAAATCACAGACGGAAATGGCTATGAGTACGGCAAGTATAGGTACTTGACTCGCGATTGCCTTAAAACACAAGCTTTATATTCCAAAAGTTTTTCTAACGATGTTCGTTTTTTAAACATCATTTTTCTAAGCGATAAAGAAATTCAAATATTTCACAAGAAGAATTTGGTATTGGAATCTCGAATCCCTCAAGTTAAAGAGGAAACAGAAATCTTAAAGAAGACGCAACTAGACTTTTTGTATTCAAAACTATCTTGCAGTATTTGCTACAAGGTATTTGTTGAGCCAGTTAGACTGCCATGTTTTCATACATTCTGCAAAACTTGCGTTCGTCAAAATGAACAAAAACGGAAAATCTGCCCTCTGTGCATGGCCACGAACACATTTAGCCGTAAAGATTTGCTGCTAAGTTACTGCATTGAATTTATGATAAGATCTGTTTATAATCCAAATGAAAAAGAGGTTAGAAGAAAACTAGAAGAGGCTAGAAGGTCTCAACTATATCGAATCTACAGGTTTAACAGCATCACAGAAGAAGAGTCTGAGGAAGAAGATGGATGGTAGACGGAAGATGAATTGTTGGTGGAAAGGTTAATATAGAAATGGGTACTAGTCTTCAAAGAGGGAGTAGGAGCGGAATCGCAGACGAAAAATTTTATGAGTTTGAAAAATATGTACAATCTACCCGTGATTGCCTTTACAGACAAGTTTTATATTAAAAAAGAAATATTAAGAGCATTCGTTTCTCAAACAAAGTTTTCCTAGGAGATAAAAAATTGACATACTGCAAAGAAGAATTCACTATTGTAATCTCGAATCCGTCAAAAGACAGAATAAACAGAGATCACAAATACGAATCAGCTTGACTTTTTGTATTCAGAACTATCTTGCAGCATTTTCTATATGTTATTTGTTTGACCAGTTAGACTGCGGTATGTACATACATTCAGCCAAACTAGCATCTTTCAAATTGAACAAAAACAAAGATATGTTCATTGTGCAGGGCTGCGCATATATTGGGCTGTAAAGATTTGTTTCTTGTCTTCTGCATTGCTATAATTATCGAATCTGCTTATGCTCAAAATGAAACAGCCAAAAGGAATAACCTTGTTTGTGCACGTCAAGAATTGGAAAGACAGCTTCTTCTGACAGTGATAAACTGCGCTGATGTGTCTAATGATGAATGATTAGAGACTGCTTATGTCTCCAATCGAAGAATGGGTAAAAGGTGTTGATTTGTAGATTTTGAGTACTTGTTTTTTGGAATCTTGCTATACAAAGAGCTATTGTTTGTTAAAAAACAAATATTAAACTATAGTTATCATCCACCCTATCTAAATGAAAGAAGTAGAATGGGGTCAGGAGGTCGTGACAGGACCACGTGGTTTATGGTTTTTCAAGTGAGAATTTGAAAATTCATGGTTTTTCAAGTGAGAATTTGTAAAATTAATGGTTTTACAATTGAGAATTTTAAAAACAGGAACTTTCTCACTTGTAAAACCATAAACCACGTGGTCCTGTCACGAGTTTCTCACTTGGAAAACCATAAACCACGTGGTGCTGTCACGAGTCAGAACACCTGTGCTGTCGACCTCAATTCACATATCGTGAATCAATAATTCCCCTTAGAAACAACAAATTAATTTCCCTTTCATGACAGATCAATCAATCAATGACATCATCTATCAGACTTTAAATTTCCCTTTCTTGACAGATCAATCAATCAATGACATCATCTGTCAGACTTTAAAAATTTTAGCCTAGAAACATTTCTCCAGGAATAGATCCAAAATCATTAATGTCTTTGCCTCGGGAACAGTTCTACTGGTCGAACTCCAAAGGATATTAATAACCCCAGGCCATGGAAACAATTAGGCAAGAAACATCTTAGCGATGAATTGTTTTAGCGCGCGAAAAGGTTTCCATATAATTTGAAATGCATTGACGCAGAGATGCCAATAACAAAGGAACACGCTGAATTTGCGTTTAGGGATTATTTGGGCGAAACCGTTTTAGACAGGTTATGGAACTATTTCGGTGAAACAGATAGAGACATTTTAAAAGAAGATTTTTGAAGAGATTTTGGAGGAGGTTTTGAGTGTGGTCGTTATAATACACAAGTTTCATTTGAGCAGTGTTGTGAGGTCCTCTAACCCAACCCCAAAGGGTTCCAATCCTCCTACCCCAACCCCGAAGGAAGCCCCCGGTCCTCAAAGCCCCCCAAACTCCCAAAGGTTCCTATCCCCCTACCACATCCCCGATGTAAGCCACGGGTCCTAAAAGTTTCTCTGGGCTTCAAACGGACCCCCCCCCCCCGGACCCCCACAGACCCTCACCCAGTCCCCAAAGGTCCCCAGGCACCCACAGGGCCCCAGACCCTAAAAAGGCCATAGCCGAGCCCCAAAAGCCCTCAACCGGTCCCCAAAGGTCCACCAGACCCCCCAACGCCCTCCCCTGTCCCCAAAGGGCCTCCAGAACCCCAACAGCCCTCCCCCCGGTCCCCCAAGGTCCCCCCCATCCCCCAAATCCCTCCCCCCGGCCCCCCAGGCCCTCCCCCGGCTCCCCGGGCACCCCAAGGGCCCCCATTGCACAACCCCGACCCCGAAGGAAGCCTCCGGTCCGCAAAGGTCCCCCAGGGTGCCCACAGGGCCCCGATTGCACAACCCCTACCCCGACGGACGCCACCGGTCCACAAAGGGCCCCCCGGCTCCCAAAGGCCCGCCCCCCGTCCCCCCCGGTCCACCGGGCTCCCAAAGGGCCCCCCGCCCCCCACCGGACCCACCGGGCCCCAAAGGGCCCAATCCGTGCTCAAGGACCCCCCGGACCCCCAAAGGTCCTCCACCAGTCCCCAAAGGCCCTCTCCCGGGCCCAAAGGTCCACCAGGCACCCAACGGCCCCCACACCCGAAAAAGGCCCTACCCGAGCCCCCAACGGTCCTCCCCCCGCCCCCCACGGACCACTCCCGGGCCCAATGGTCCACCTGGCCCCCAAAGGGCCGCCGACCCAAAACAGACCATCCCCGAGCCCCCCCAACGCCCCTCACCTGTACCCAAAGGTCCACCCGATCCCCCAAAGCCCTCCCCCGGTCCCCCAAGGCCCTCCCCGGGCTCCCAGGGCTCCCCACGGGCCCCGAGTGCTCGCCCCCCCCCCCGCAGGAGGCCTCCGGTCCTCACCGGTCCCCCAGGCTCCCACAGGACCCACGGGACCCCCACCGGCCCTCAACTGGGCCCCAAAGGTCCACCGGGCTCCCAAAGGGACCACCGGACCCCAACGGGTCCCCCGGACCACACAGCTCCACCCCCGGTCCGCCCCGGTCGCTCAGACCCCCAACGGACCCACCGGGCCCCCCAGTGCCCAATCGGGGCTCCAGGGCTCCCCGGACCCCCAAACGCCCTCACCCGGGCCTCAAAGGTCCACCGGGCTCCTAAATGACCAGGCGGTCCTCAAGGACCCTCTCAGTTGTGCAAAGACCCTCCCCCGACCCCCAACGGCTCACCCCGGTCCCCAAAGGTCCCCTCAGGCGCCCAGATGACCCCTCCACCCCTCAAGGGCCCCTGGCTCCCCCAACGCCCTCCCCCGACCCCTCCCAAGAACCCCCACTCCATTTTTAACACTTTTTATGGCTTTATTATATACTTTTAGAACAAGTTACTTTCATAATGTCCCTCCTAAACCCATTTTCCAACTTGAAGTACTTATCTTTTTCACCCACTTTCTCAATGAAAAAGAAATTAGTTTTTAATCAATTCTAATTTTCCAAATAATATAAAAATTTTCCACTTTAGTTCAGATCTGTCTCGAAGAGATGAAAAATTTAAAATACTGTTCCAAATTTTTCGCAGAAGATAAAAAAGTTCAAGTTTTCTTCTGAATTTTACCAAAGAACGTGCTCCAATTCTAATTTCTACAGAGAAAACAAAAATCTTCCACTTCAGTTCTTTATTTCTCAAAGAAATAAAGAAATTTAAAGTACAATTCTAAATTTTTAGGTGGAAGATAGAAAAAGTAATCCAATACATGTGAATATTTTCCCGGAAGATAAAAAGTTCTAGTTCAATTTAAAGTTTCCTCAACGAAGTGAAGAAAGATTCAAGTTTTCTTCTGAATTTTACTAAAGAACAAAATTCAATTCTAATTTCACCAGAGAAAATAAAAATCTTCCACTTCAGTTCTCTATTTCACAAAGACATAAAGAAATTTAAAGTTCAATTCTAAATTTTTCGGTGGAAGATAGAAAAAGTAATACCATACTTGTGAATATTTCCCCGGAAGATAAACAGTTCTAGTTCAATTTACAGTGTCCTCAACGAAGTCAATGAAGGTTCAAGTTCTCTTCTGAATTTTACCAAAGAATAAAATTCAATTCTAATTTTTTCAGAGAAAACAAAAATCTTCCACTTCAGTTCTTTATTTCACAAAGACATAAAGAAATTTAAAGTACAATTCTAAATTTTTCGGTGGAAGATAGAAAAAGCAATACCATACTTGTGAATATTTTCACGGAAGATAAAAAGTTCTAGTTCAATTTATAATTTCCTCAACGAAGTGAAGAAAGGTTCAAGTTCTCTTCTGAATTTTACCAAAGAACAAAATTAAATTCTAATTTCACCAGAGAACATAAAAATCTTCCACATCAGTTCTCTATCTCACAAAGACATAAAGAAATTTAAAGTACAATTCTAAATTTTTCGGTGAAAGATAGAAAAATTAATACCATACTTGTGAATATTTTCACGGAAGATAAAAAGTTCTAGTTCAATTTAAAATTTTCTCAACGAAGTCAAGGAAAGTTCAAGTTCTCTTCTGAATTTTACTAAAGAACATGCTTCAATTCTAATTTTTTCAGAGAAAATAAAAATCTTCCACTTCAGTTCTCTATTTCACAAAGACATAAAGAAATTTAAATTTCAATTCTAAATTTTTCTGTGTAAGATAGAAAAAGTAAGACCATACCGGTGAATATTTTCCCGGAAGATAAAAAGTTCTAGTTCAATTTGCAAGTTCATCAACGAAGTGAAGAAAGGTTCAAGTTCTCTTCTGAATTTTACTAAAGAACAAAATTCAATTCTAATTTCACCAGAGAAAATAAAAATCTTCCACTTCAGTTCTTTATTTCACAAAGACATAAAGAAATTCAAAGTTCAATTCTAAATTTTTCGGTGGACGATAGAAAAAGTAATACCATACTTGTGAATATTTTCCCTGAAGATAAAAAGTTCTAGTTCAATTTACAGTTTCCTCAACGAAGTGAAGAAAAGTTCAAGTTATCTTCTGAATTTTAAAAAAGAATAAAATTCAATTATAATTTCACAAGAGAAAATAAAAATCTTCCACTTCAGTTCTCTATTTCACAAAGACATAAAGAAATTTAAATATCAATTCAAATTTTCTAGGAGGAAGATAGAAAAAGTAATACCATACTTGTGAATATTTTCACTGCCGAGCATAAGTTCTAGTTCAATTTAAAGTTTACTCAAAGAAGTCAAGTAAAGTTCAAGTTCTCTTCTGAATTTTACCAAAGAACAAATTCAAATCTAATTTCACAAGAGACAACAAAAATCTTCCACTTCAGTTCTTTATTTCACAAAGACATAAAGAAATTTAAAGTTCAATTCTAAATTTTTCGGTGGATGATAGAAAAAGCAATACCATACTTGTGAATATTTTCCCGGACAATAAAAAGTTCTAGTTCAATTTAAAGTTTCCTCAACGAAGTGAAGTAAAGTTCAAGTTTTATAATGATTTTTACCAAATAACAAAATTCAATACTAATAACTCCACATAAAATAAAAATCTTCAATTTCAGTAATCAATTTCTCTTAGTCAAAAAGAAACTCAAAGTACTAGTCTAATTTTTCAGGGGTATTTATAACATGACATCAAATAATGGTGAATATTTCCAATTACGAGAAAATGTTATTTTTAATTATAAAGTTTAATCACGGAAGTCACGGACAGTTCAATTTATCTTATGAATTTTACTAAAGAACAAAATTAATTTATAATTTCACCAGAGAAAATAAAAATCTTACACGTAAGTTCTTTATTTAAAAAAGACATAAAGAAATTTATAGTACAATTCTAATTTTTCGGTGGAAGATAGAAAAAGTAATACCATACATGTGATTATTTCCCCGGAAAATAAAAAGTTCTAGTTCAATTTAAAATTTCCTCAACGAAGTGAAGGAATGTTCAAGTTCTCTTCTGAATTTTACTAAAGAACAAAATTCAATTCTAATTTCACCAGAGAAAATAAAAATCTACCACTTCAGTTCTATATTTCACAAAGACATAAAGAAATTTAAAGTTCAATTCTAAATTTTTCGGTGTTAGATAGAAAAAGTAATACCATACTTGTGAATATTTTCCCGGAAGATAAAAAGTTCTAGTTCAATTTACAGTTTACTCAATGAAGTCAAGTAAAGTTCAAGTTCTCTTCTTAATTTTACTAAAGAACAAAATTCAATTCAAATGTCAACAGAGAAAATAAAAAACTTCCACTTCAGTTATATATTTCACAAATACATAAAGAAATTTAAAGTACAATTATAATTTTTCGGTGTAAGTTAGAAAAAGCAATACCAGACGTGTGAATATTTTCCCGGAAAATAAAAAGTTCTAGTTCAATTTAAAATTTCCTCAACGAAGTGAAGAAAGGTTCAAGTTATCTTCTGAATATTACCAAATAAAAAAATTCAATACTAATTTCAACAGAGAAAATAAAAATCTTCCACTTCAGTTCTATATTTCACAAAGACATAAAGAAATTTAAAGTTCAATTATAAATTTTTCGGTGGAAGTTAGAAAAAGTAATACCATACCTGTGAATATTTTCACTGAAGATAGAAAGTTCTAGTTAAATTTAAAATTTTCTCAACGAAGTCAAGGAAAGTTCAAGTTCTCTTCTGAATTTTACTAAAGAACAAAATTCAATTCTAATTTCACCAGAGAAAATAAAAATCTTCCACTTCAGTTCTCTATTTCACAAAGACATAAAGAAATTTAATGTACAATTCTAAATTTTTCGGTGGAAGATAGAAAAAGTAAGACAATACCTCTGATTATTTTCACGGAAGATAAACTGTTCTAGTTCAATTTTAAGTTTTCTCAACGAATTCAAGGAAAGTTCAAGTTCTCTTCTGAATATTCTCATTGAACACACTTCAATTCTAATTTCTACAGAGAACAAAAAAATCTTCCACTTCAGTTCCTTATTTCGCAAAGACATAAAGAAATTCAAAGTTCAATTCTAAATTTTTTGATGGAAGATAGAAAAAGTAATACCATACTTGTGAATATTTTCACGGAAGATAAAAAGTTCTAGTTCAATTTAAAATTTTCTAAAAGAAGTCAAGGAAAGTTCAAGTTCTCTTCTGAACTTTACCAAAGAACACGCTTCAATTCTAATTTTTTCAGATAAAACAAAAATCTTACACTTCAGTTCTTTATTTCACACAGACATAAATAAATTTAAAGTTCAATTCTATTTTTTCTGTTTGTAATTGAAAATTAATGCAAGACTTGTGATTATTTTTAAGAAATATAAAAAGTTCCACTTAAATTTTAAATTTCCCCTGAAGATAAAAAGTTCTAGTTCAACTTGCTATTATCATTGTGAAAACACACAAACTCAGAAAAAATGCTCAATGTTCCTTTAGTACCTATGCAATTAGACTAAAAATGAAGATATTTATGCAGAGTTTCAACTCGCTATGGCTAAGTTTGCTAAAAACAAGCTATTTTCTTGCGAAAACACACAAACTCAGAAAAAAATGTTCAATGTTCCTTAAGCAAGTACGCACTTAGGATTAAATGAATATATTTATGAAGAGTTTCAACTCGATATGGCTAAGTTTGCTAAAAACAATCTATTTTCTTGCGAAAACACACGAAATCAGAAAAAATATTTTTAGGTTAGGTTAAGTTAGATTAGGTTAGGTTAGCCTACGTACGCGCGCAGAGAGGTTAAGTTAGGTTAGATTAAGTTAGGTTAGATTAAGTTAGGTTAGGCTAGGTTAGCATACGTAAGCGCGCGGTAGTAGGCTAACCTAGCCTAAACTAACATAATGTAAACAAACATATCAAAACCACACTTAAACTCGATTCGAGCCGAAGAAGTCTCAACAAAACAACTCTAACTTAACCTCACCTAACAAAATATGTTCTGATTACGTGTGTTTTCGCAAGAAAATAGCTTGTTTTTAGCAAACTTATCCATATCGAGTTGAAACTCTGCATAAATATCTTCATTTAAGCCTAATTGCGTAGGTGCTTAATTAACATTGAACATTTTTTTCTGAGTTTGTGTGTTTTCGCAAGAAAATAGCTTGTTTTTAGCAAACTTAGACATAGAGAGTTGAAACTCTGCATAAATATATTCATTTTTAGTCTAATTGCATAGTTACTAAATGAACATTGAGCATTTTTTCTGAGTTTGTGTGTTTTCACAAAGATAATAGCAAGTTGAACTAGAACTTTTTATCTTCCGGGGAAATTTAAAATTGAAGTAGAACTTTTTATCTTCCGTAAAAATAATCACAAGTATGGCATTAATTTTCAATAACCAACCGAAAAATTAGAATTGAACTTTAAATTTCTTTATGTCTTTGTGAAATAAAGAACTGAAGTGTAAGATTTTTGTTTTCTCTGAAAAAATTAGAATTGAAGAGTGTTCTTTGGTAGAGTTCAGAAGAGAACTTGAACTTTCCTTGACTTCGTTGAGAAAATTTTAAATTGAACTAGAACTTTTTATCTTCCTTGAAAATATTCACAAGTATGGTATTACTTTTTCTATCTTCCATCGAAAAATTTAGAATTGAACTTTGAATTTCTTTATGTATTTGAGAAATAAGGAACTGAAGTGGAAGATTTTTATTTTCTCTGGAGAAATGAGAATTGAAGTTTGTTCATTTAGAAAATTCAGAAGAGAACTTGAACTTTCCTTGACTTCGTTGAGAAAATTTTAAATTGAACTAGAACTTTTTATGTTCTGTGAAAATATTCACAGGTATGGTATTACTTTTTCTATCTTCCACCTATAAATTTATAATTTTAATTTATTGTTCTTGTTTTATGTTATTAAGTAATTACTTAATCTTATTAATATGATTGTAACGTGATAAAAGTTTAATTAAGTGAGATAATTAGTTACAATCATTATTGTAATATAAAATTACGAGAAATCGTTTTGTAAATTGACATTATTAAACTACATTTATCTCTGAATGGGAAATCATATCAGTGCGTGTATTACTTTTTCTATCGTCCACCGAAAAATTTATAATTTAACTTTAAATTTATTTATGTCTTTGTGAAATAGAGAACTGAAGAGGAAGATTTTTATTTTCTCTGGTGAAATTAGAATTGAATGTTGTTATTTAGTAAAATTCAGAAGAGAACTTGAACATTTCTTCACTTCGTTGAGGAAATTGTAAATTGAACTAGAACTTTTTATTTTCCGGGAAAATATTCACCAGTATGGTATTACTTTTTCTATCTTCCAACGAAAAATTGGAATTGTACTTTAAATTTATTTATGTCTTTGTGAAATAAAGAACTGAAGTGGTAGATTTTTATTTTCTGTGTTGAAATTAGAAATGAATTTGTTCTTTAGTAAAATTAAGAAGAGAACTTGAACTTTCCTTGACTTATTTGAGGAAAGTGTAAATTGAACTAGAACTTTTTATCTTCGGGGAAAATATTCACAAGTATGGTATTACTTTTTCTATCTTCCACCGAAAAATTTAGAATTGAACTTTAAATTTCTTTATGTCTTTGTGAAATATAGAACTGAAGTTGAAGATTTTTATTTTATCTGGTGAAATTAGTATTGAATTTTGTTCTTTAGTAAAATTCAGAAGAGAACTTGAACTTTCCTTGACTTCGTTGAGAAAATTTTAAATTGAACTAGAACTTTTTATATTCCGTGAAAATATTCACAGGTATGGTATTACTTTTTCTATCTTCCACCGAAAAATTAGAATTTTACTTTAAATTTATTTATGTCTTTTTGAAATAAATTACTTAAGTGGAAGATTTTTATTTTCTCTTTTGAAATTAGAATTGAATTTGTTCTTTAGTAAAATTAAGAAGAGAACTTGAACTTTCCTTGACTTCATTGAGGAAACTGTAAATTGAACTAGAACTTTTTATCTTCCGGGAAAATATTCACAAGTATGGTATTACTTTTTCTATCTTCCACCGAAAAATTTAGACTTGAACTTTAAATTTCTTTATGTCTTTGTGAAATTGAGAACTGAAGTGGAAGATTTTTATTTTATCTGGTGAAAGTCGAATTGAATTTTGTTCTTTAGTAAAATTCAGAAGAGAACTTGAACTGTCCTTGACTTCTTTGAGGAAACTGTAAATTGAACTAGAACTTTTTATATTCCGGGAAAATATTCACAGGTATGGTATTACTTTTTCTATCTTCCACCTAAAAATTTAGAATTGTACTTTAAATTTCTTTATGTCTTTGTGAAATATAGAACTGAAGTGGAAGATTTTTGTTTTCTCTGGTGAAATTAGAATTGAATTTGTTCTTTGTTAAAATTCAGAATAGAACTTTAACTTTACTTGACTTCAGTGAGGAAATTGTAAATTGAACTAGAACTTTTTATTTTCCGGGAAAATATTCACAAGTATGGTATTGCTTTTTCTATCTTCCACCGAAAAATTTAGAATTGAACTTTAAATTTCTTTATGTCTTTGTGAAATAAAGAACTGAAGTGGAAGATTTTTGTTTTCTCTGGTGAAATTTAGAATTGAATTTTGTTCTTTGGTAAAATTCAGAAGAGAACTTGAACTTTTCTTCACTTCTTTGAGGAAACTGTAACTTGAACTAGAAATTTTTATCTTCAGGGAAAATATTCACAAGTATGGTATTGCTTTTTCTATCGTACTAATAAAAAATTATCCATTAACATATATTTTCTTTATGTCTTTGTGAAATAAAGAAGTGAAGTGGAAGATTTTTATTTTTTCTGGTGAAACTTTAATTGAATATTGTTCTTTATTAAAATTAAGAATAGAAATTGTAAATGACTTCACTTAGGTGAGGAAATTGCAAATTGAACTAAAACTTATTATCTTCCAGGAAAATATTCACAAGTATGGTATTACTTTTTCTATCTTCCACCGAAAAATTTAGAATTGAACTTTAAATTTCTTTATGTCTTTGTGAAATAAAGAACTGAAGAGGAAGATTTTTGTTTTCTCTGAAAAAATTAGAATTGAAGCATGTTCCTTAGTAAAATTCAGAAGAGAACTTGAACTTTCCTTGACTTCAGTGAGGAAACTGTAAATTGAACTAGAACTTTTTATCTTCCGGGAAAATATTCACAGGTATGGTATTACTTTTTCTATCTTTAACCGAAAAATTTAGAATTGTACTTTAAATTTCTTTATGTCTTTGTGAAATAGAGATCTGAAGTGGAAGATTTTTATTTTCTCTGTTGAAATTAGAATTGAATATTGTTCTTTGTTAAAATTCAGAAGAGAACTTGAACCTTACGTCACCTCGTTGAGGAAATTATAAATTGAACTAGAACTTTTTATTTTCCGGGAAAATATTCACGAGTATGGTATTTCTTTTTCTATCTTACACCGAAAAATTTAGAATTGTACTTTAAATTTCTTTATGTCTTTGTGAAATATAGAACTGAAGTGGAAGATTTTTTTTTTCTCTGAACAAATTAGAATTGAATTGTATTATTTTTTAAAATTCAGAAGAGAACTTGAACCTTCCTTGACTTCATTGAGGAAACTGTAAATTGAACTAGAACTTTTTATCTTCCGGGGAAATATTCACAAGTATGGTATTACTTTTTCTATCTTCCACCGAAAAATTTAGAATTGAACTTTAAATTTTTTTATGTCTTTGTGAAATAAAGAACTGAAGTGGAAGATTTTTATTTTCTCTGGTGAAATTAGAATTGAATTTTGTTCTTTAGTAAAATTCAGAAGAAAACTTGAATCTTTCTTCACTTCATTGAGGACACTTTAAATTGAACTAGAACTTTTTATCTTCCGGGAAAATATTCACATGTATGGTATTACTTTTTCTATCTTCCACCGAAAAATTTAGAATTGAACTTTAATTTTCTTTATTTCTTTGTGAATTAAAGAACTGACGTGGAAGATTTTTGTTTTCTCTGGAGAAATTAGAATTGGAGCACGTTCTGTGGTAAAATTCAGAAGAAAACTTGAACTTTTTTTATCTTCTGCGAAAAATTTGGAACAGTATTTTAAATTTTTCATCTCTTCGAGACAGATCTGAACTAAAGTGGAAAATTTTTATATTATTTGGAAAATTAGAATTGATTAAAAACTAATTTCTTTTTCATTGAGAAAGTGGGTGAAAAAGATAAGTACTTCAAGTTGGAAAATGGGTTTAGGAGGGACATTATGAAAGGAACTTGTTCTAAAAGTATATAATAAAGCAATAAAATGTTTTAAAATGGGAGAGGGGGTTATTGGGAGGGGGCGGGGGAGGGCTTTGGGGGAGCCAGGGGCCCTGGAGGGGTGGTGGGGTCATAGGGGCGCCTGTGGGGACCTTTGGGGACCGGGGTGAGCCTTGGGGGGTCTGGGGAGGGTCTTTGCACGTCTGAGAGGGTCCTTGAGGACCGACTGGTCCTTTAGGAGCCCGGTGGACCTTTGAGGTCCGGGTGAGGGCCTTTGGGGGTCCGGGGAGCCCTTGTGCACCGGGTGGGCCCTTTGGGGCCCGGTGGGTCGGGTGGGGGTCTGGGCGACCCGGGAGGACCGGGGGAGGACCTGTGAGGTCCGGTGGACCCGGTGGGGTCCGGTGGTCCCGGTGGGAGCCCGGTGGACCTGTGGGGACCAGGTGAGGGTCTTTGTGGGTCCCGTGGGTCCGTTGGGAGCCTGGGGGACCTGTGCGTACCGGAGGCCTCATTCGGGGGGGGGGTAGCGCAATCGGGTCACAGGGGGAGCCCGGGGAGCCCGGGGAGAGCCAGGGGGGACCGGGGGAGGGCGGTGGGGGAGCGGGTGGACCTGGGGGGCTCGGTGCGGGCCTTTGGGGGGGCTCGGGTCTGGTCTTTTGAGGGTCTGGGGCCCTTTGGGGGCCGGGTGGACCTGGGGGCCCGGGAGAGGGCCTTGGGGGCCGGGTGGCGGACGTGGGGGGGCGCGGGTAGGGACTTGTTAGGGGCGGGGGGCCTGTAGGAGCCTGGGGGCCCTTTGGGCCCGGGTGTGGGCCGGTGTGGAGGGGTGGAGGACAGGGGGGGGTCCGGGGGGGTCAGTGAGCACGGATTGGGCCCTTTGGGGCCCGGGGGGGCCGTTGGGGGGCCGGGGGCCCTTTGGGTGCCCGGTGGACCTTTGGGGGCCGGGTGAGGGCCTTTGGGAGCCTGGGGGGACCAGTGAGGACCGGCGGCGTCCTTCGGGGTCGGGGTAGAGCATTGGGGGCCCGGGGGGAACCCGGGGGGCCCTTTGTGGACCGGAGGCTTCCGTCGGGGTAGGGGTCGAGCACTCGGGGCCCGGTGGGAGCCCTGGGAGCCCGGGGAGGGCCGTTGGGGACCGGGGGTGGGCTTTTGGGGTTCTGGTGGACCTTTGGGGACCGGGGGAGGGCTTTTGGGGTTCTGGTGGACCTTTGGGGACCGGGGAGGGCTTTTGGGGGTCTGGTGGACCTTTGGGGACCTGGGGAGGGCCTTTGGGGCTCGGGTATGGCCTTTTTAGGGTCTGGGGCCCTTTGGGTGCCTGGGGACCTTTGGGGACTGGGTGAGGGTCTTTGGGGGTCCGGGGGGGGGGGTCCTTTGGAAGCCCAGAGAACCTTTGAGGACCGGTGGCTTCCTTCGGGGATGTGGTAGGGGGATCGGAACCTTTGGGAGTTTGGGGGGCTTTGAGGACCGGGGGCTTCCTTCGGGGTTGGGGTAGGAGGATTGGAACCCTTTGGGGTTGGGTTAGAGGACCTCACAACACTGCTCAAATGAAACTTGTGTATTATAACGACCACACTCAAAACCTCCTCCAAAATCTCTTCAAAAATCTTCTTTTAAAATGTCTCTATCTGTTTCACCGAAATAGTTCCATAACCTGTCTAAAACGGTTTCGCCCAAATAATCCCTAAACGCAAATTCAGCGTGTTCCTTTGTTATTGGCATCTCTGCGTCAATGCATTTCAAATTATATGGAAACCTTTTCGCGCGCTAAAACAATTCATCGCTAAGATGTTTCTTGCCTAAGTGTTTCCAGGGCCTTTGGTTATTAATATCCTTTGGAGTTCGACCAGTAGAACTGTTCCCGAGGCAAAGACATTAATGATTTTTGATCTATTCCTGGAGAAATGTTTCTAGGCGAAAATTTTTAAAGTCTGACAGATGATGTCATTGATTGATTGATCTGTCAAGAAAGGGAAATTTAAAGTCTGATAGATGATGTCATTGATTGATTGATCTGTCAAGAAAGGGAAATTAATTTGTTGTTTCTAAGGGGAATTATTGATTCACGATATGTGAATTGAGGTCGACAGCACAGGTGTTCTGACTCGTGACAGCACCACGTGGTTTATGGTTTTCCAAGTGAGAAACTCGTGACAGGACCACGTGGTTTATGGTTTTCCAAGTGAGAAAGTTCCTGTTTTTCAAATTCTCACTTTTAAAAACATTAATTTTAAAAATTATAAATTGAAAAAACATTAATTTAAAAATTCTCACTTGAAAAACCATAAACCACGTGGTCATGTCACGACCTCCTGACCCCATTCTACTGAAAGATAATTGATTCTTTAAATTATCTAGTAAATGCAGTAGACCGCAATATGAATCAGTCACGTCAGATAAACTTGTAAACATGAAGAGATAAAAACTAGGCAATTAAGAATGTATGGAAAGCTTGTGAATTATTTGATGAAAGGATAGATAATCCTTTGAATTAAGTTCCCTGAAGAAAGTATAGAAGAGCAGATTATTGTAGTCACAAATCATATGAATATACTGAAAGAAAAGTTTGATCTTTGATTCGAACGTATTTAATATTTCGATATGACCTCAGTTTTGAGGGGTTTCAAGCTTATCTTTGAAATTAAAATAAGATTTTTTTTTGTTATAAACTTAACGTTTAAGATTTATCGAATTAAAAGTTGCCATTCCTGAATAAGTGTCAGATTGTTATTTTTTTTAATTTAGTATTTTTATTCTAAACGTGCTTAGAATAAACAGCTCTCTACGATGTTCCAGTACCTCGCTATCTGAGAAAAAGACGAAGGAGAAGAAAAAAAGATGCCGTAAATGCAGAACATCACGGTTTTAGCCACTTTTCTTGATTTTCAAGCTAGTATGTTTCCCTTGCTAATCAAGCCAAGGTACTATAAGTTTCTTCTGTTGGGGTTTTGGACAAAGTGGTTCTAGTAGTGTACTTTGTTTTTTGACCTGATTACAGTTTTAAGAGTTATTACCTATTTCATTTTTCACTATGGGGCGTGATTGTCTCTTACTATTTTGCTAGTTACCGCTGCAACCCTGATTTATTTAAATAGGTTAATTAACATTGGCAATAGTTTAATCTTTAATATAAACACAAAAATGCAGTTTTTTTCAAAAATTGATTCTACTTTACAAACTATTGTGTTTTTAATTACAAAAGGCCCTAGATGTAGCAAATTCCTTTCAAATGAGCCATTATACAGCTCTCTTTGATTTTCCAGTGCCCAGTCATTGTCTCTTACTATTTTGCTAGTTACCGCTGCAACCCTGATTTATTTAAATAAGTTAATTAACATTGGCAATAGTTTAATCTTTAATATAAACACAAAAATACAGTTTTTTTCAAAAATTGATTCTACTTTACAAACTATTGTGTTTTTAATTACAAAAGGCCCTAGATGTAGCAAATTCCTTGCAAATGAGCCATTAAACAGCTCTCTTTGATTTTCCAGTGCCGAGCTATCTGAGTGGAAAAAAAGGGAAAAAAAGATGCCTTATATGCGGGATATCCTGGTTGCAGCCACTTTTCTTGATTTTTAAGCCAATTCCTTTTTGTTCAAACAAAGGAACAGTAAGTTTCATATATAGGGTTTGAGATAAAGTGCTTCTAATAGTGTACTTCTTGTTTTGATCTGACTCTATTTTTAGGCGTTATGGGTTATTTTAGTTTTTACTATGGGGCGTGATTGTCTGTTACTAGTTTGCTAGCTACCACTGCAACCCGGATGTTAGTTCTTTACTTTAAAATATGCCGATCCTTTATGTAAAAAAATATTTTTTTCTAATTACAAAAAGTTTTTAAACCCATTAATTTTCTTTAAAATGAGCCATTGAACAACCCTCTACGATATTCCAGTGCCAAGCTATTTATTGAATATAAAGATTTAATAAAACTTTACCACGAACTGTTTGAATGCTTCAAAAATCATATATCTTTGAAAAGACTGCAGTATGAAAAAACATCAAAAATATAGTTTTCATTGGAAAAATTTATTATGTTTTAAAAATAATTTGATTTAAATAAAAAAAGTTTTTAACCCCATTAATTTTCTTTAAAATGAGCCATTGGACAACCCTCTACAATTTTTCAGTGCCAAGCTATCTGTTTTGGAAAAAAAAGATGCTGTGTGGGCAGAATGCTGTAGTAGCTGTCACTTTTCTTTATTTTCAAGCCAAAATAATTCCCTCGCTGTTCAAGCCAAGGATCAGAAGACGAACTTCAAAGAATAAGACAGCTAACTGAGTCCAATATATGCTATGGTTCGGTGTTCTAATGATCGTTTTTTAATATAAAATATAAAATATTTTAAATTGTATCCTTGAAAGCCTATGCGGTGCCGTGGATAGTGTGTTGGAATTGTGCTCCAAAGGTCACAGGTTCAATTCCTGCCGAAGGCAATTTTTATACATTTTTCTTGTTAGTCTAAACAAAACTTCTATTAATAACTACTACATGAGATCCTCTTGACTGACACATTTTATGATGAACTATGTCGATGCTATATGTAAAACTAGCCTATACTATAGTTAAGGAGCCTATAAAATTTAGTATAGGCAAGAGGTCGTTCTTTATTATATATCATAAACGTTATCGATCCTTTATGTTATACTTATTTTTCATAAGTCTTCCTTGGCACAGTGGTAGATATGTAAGCTTGTTACGCGGAAGACCAAGCTTCGAATATCTGTTGGAGGGAATTTGTAATATACTGACTATCAATACAACACTACAAGCCTATACTATAGTTAAGTTGTGTATACAAATTAGTACAGGCAAAAGATTGCTCTTTATTATAATTAGAGCTAAAGCTGCAATCATGATACTATAATCACTCCACATATTAACTTTAAATAAAACTTTACCAGCCTATAATATAGTTAAGTTGCCTAAGCAAGCTAGTATAGGCAAGAGTTCGTTCTTTATTGTAATATGGGTTGTAAGTTTGTTCTTTACTGTAATGGTTTGTTCTCTACTAGGTTTCAGCCATCTGTACAGCCATGATACTGATGGAAATTAAATAATCCCTATTTTTGTTTCAGTTAACATGGGCTAGGTGTCGTTCTTTATTGTAAAATCAATAAAACTATATCATTACTGCAT
Organism: Artemia sp. Qi Xiang Cuo; assembly: GCF_049724085.1. Taxonomy (NCBI): domain Eukaryota; kingdom Metazoa; phylum Arthropoda; class Branchiopoda; order Anostraca; family Artemiidae; genus Artemia; species Artemia sp. Qi Xiang Cuo. Next base: position 24,022,579 of record NC_142809.1, read on the forward strand.
CATTAACTAGTATAGGCTTATTTAGTATAGTAAAGAGTTCGTTATTTATTATAAACCCTTTACGATGTTCCAGTGCCAAGCTATCTGTGGAAAAGAAAAAAGAAAAAAAAAAAGAAAAAAAAAGAAAAAAATATCCCGTTTAGGCAGAATGTTGTAGTAGCTGCCACTTTTCTTGATTTTCAAGCCAATATATTTCCCTTGCTGTTCAAGCCAAGGGACAGAAATTTTACTATGCAGGGGTTTCGGACAAGGCGGTTCTAATGGTGTACTTTTTGTTTTGATCTGACTCTTTTTTTAAGAACTATGGGTTTTTATATTTCTTAACATTGGACGTGATCGTCTCTTACTAGGTTGCTAGCTACCGCTGCAACCCGGATATGACGTCACTCTATTCACGTCATAGCTCTAATATAAAACTATGATGACGTTCATTATTTATCTAGTAGGGTTTCAGACAAGGTATTTCTAATGATGTACTTTTGTTTTGATCTGACTCTATTTTTAGGAGTTTTGGTTTTTTTTATTTCTTAGCATTGGACTGATCGTCTATTACTAGGTTGCTAGCTACTGCTGCAACCCAAATTCACATATATATTTATTTATGAGAGGCAGCCTGGCCGAGTGGTCCAAGGCACTGGTGTTAGCCACCAGTCTCTTCAGAGGCGTGGGTTCAATTCTTACCGCTGGTATACGATTATGTTTGAAAGACTGCAGTGTGAAAAGACATCAAAAATGCAGTTTTTGGTGGAAAAATTTATTCTCTTTTAGAAATAATTTATTTTAGTTACTATAGATTTTTAACCCAATTAATTTCCTTTAAAATGCGCTATTGAACAACCCTTTACGATGTTCCAGTGCCAAGCTATCTGTGGAAAAGAAAAAAGAAAAAAAAAGAAAAAAAAGAAAAAAATATCCCGTTTAGGCAGAATGTTGTAGTAGCTGCCACTTTTCTTGATTTTCAAGCCAATATATTTCCCTTGCTGTTCAAGCCAAGGGACAGAAATTTTACTATGCAGGGGTTTCGGACAAGGCGGTTCTAATGGTGTACTTTTTGTTTTGATCTGACTCTTTTTTTAAGAACTATGGGTTTTTATATTTCTTAACATTGGACGTGATCGTCTCTTACTAGGTTGCTAGCTACCGCTGCAACCCGGATACAAACAGGAAAAAGCCTACGGCTTTTTCTTCTTTGAAATAGTAAGAAACGAACCTCAAGTAACTACCCCTGGAACCACCATATATCAGTTACTATGTTTGAGCGAACGTTCTTTACTGTACATTGGATGTTATCGTCTCTTACTAGGTTGCTAGCTACCGCTGCAACCCGGATATAATGGGAAATCTTATACATCACTGTGAATATATGGAGGCATAATTGTCCTTTACTTAGTTTCAGCTTAAATTCGATAACCGATCCTTTATGTAAAATCTTATTTTAGTTAATATGGGCTGGAAGTTTGTTCTTTACTGTAAACCTCAAACAATCAAGTAGCTAACTAAGTCCAATGTATGCAATGGTTTGTTATTGTAATGATCTTATTTTAATGTAATTTCTTAAGAAAAATGATTCTATTTTAAAAATAATTTGTTTTAATTATTAAAGGCTTTTAACCCCATTAATTTCCTTTAAAATGAGCCATTAAACAACTCTCTACGATGTTTCAGTGCCAAGCTATATGTGGAATTACTAACCTACACTATAATTAAGTGGCGTATAAAATATAGTATAGGCAAGAGGTCGTTCTTTATTATTGCTAGCTACCGCTGCAACCCGGATAATTGACAAACACCATTTATGATGAGCTATATTCGTCCTTTTTTTACTAAACCTGGAACCACCATATATCAGTTAGTGTGGGAGAGAGATCGTTCTTTACTGTAACTTTTAGAAATAATTTATTTTAGTTACTATAGATTTTTAACCCAATTAATGTTCTTTAAAATGAGCTATTGAACAACCCTCTACGATGTTCCAGTGCCAAGCTATCTGTGGAAAAGAAAGAAAAGAGAAAAAAAGAAAAAAATATCCCGTTTAGGCAGAATGTTGCAGTAGTTGCCACTTTTCTTGATTTTCAAGCCAATATATTTCCCTTGCTGTTCAAGCCAAGGGACAGTAAGTTTCCTATACAGGGGTTTCGGACAAGGCGGCTCTAATGGTGTACTTTTTGTTTTGATCTGACTCCTCTGTTAGGAACTATGGGTTTTTATATTTCTTAACATTGGACGTGATCGTCTCTTACTAGGTTGGCTGTCTCAATTTTTACTTCTCGATACACCTGGACGGTTGAATACCTTTGCTTTTCTTTTTTCTTATATTTGATTCGGTAATCTTCATCATTATCATACCGTTCCTTGATCTTTTGTTTGGCTGTCTCAATTTTCGCATATCTTTAAACTACATCATTATAATAACGCTGTTTGTCACTATCAATTTTCGCATCTCGATACGCGTTGTCGGTTGAATACCTTTGCTTTTCTCTTTTCAAGATACTATCTCTGTTGTTTGTGTAGCACTGTTTTTTAACTTGCGTATAGCTTGCTTTGATCTAACCATTATCTAATTATGAATGAGACCATTTACAGTTCTGACGCTTCTAAAAGTAATTATGACGTCACGACGCAATGATTTCATTTCATGACGTCATGGCGCAATGGGATTATTTCATGACGTCTTCAGAAACCACAATATAAGGTCGTGTTTTTTCTATTCACGTCATAGCTCTAATATCAAACTATGACGACATTCATTATTTATCTAGTAGGGTTTCAGACAAGGTAGTTCTAATGATGTACTTTTGTTTTGATCTGACTCTATTTTTAGGAGTTTTGGGTTTATATATTTCTTAGCATTGGACTGATCGTCTCTTACTAGGCTGCTAGCTACTGCTGCAACCCAGATTCACCTATATATTATTTATGAGAGGCAGCCTGGCCGAGTGGTCCAAGGCACTGGTGTTAGCCACCAGTCTCTTTGGAGGCGTGGGTTCAAATCTTACCGCTGGTATAATGTTTGAAATACTGCAGTGTGAAAAGACATCAAAAATGCAGTTTTTGGTGGAAAAATTTATTCTCTTTTAGAAATAATTTATTTTAGTTACTATAGATTTTTAACCAATTAATTTCCTTTAAAATGAGCCATTGAACAACTCTCTACGATGTTCCAGTGCCATGCTATCTCTGGAAAAGAAGAAAAAAGAAAAAAAAAATATCCCGTTTAGGCAAAATGTTGTAATAGCTGCCACTTTTCTTGATTTTCAAGCCAATATTCTTCCCTTGCTGTTTCAAGCCAAGGGACAGAAATTTTCCTATACAGGGGTTTCGGGCAAGGTGGTTCTAATGGTGTACTTTTGAATTTGATCTGACTCCTTTGTAAGGAACTATGGGTTTTTATATTTCTTAACATTGGACGTGATCGTCTCTTACTAGGTTGCTAGCTTCCGCTGCAACCCGGACAAGGTGGTTCTAATGGTGTAATTTTTGTTTTGATCTGACTCATTTCTTTGGAGTTAGGGGTTTTTATATTTCTTAACATTGGACGTGATCGTCTCTTACTAGGTTGCTAGCTACCGCTGCAACCAGGATTAGGGAACATATAAAATTTCTTAATGCAATAAATATAATTGTTTTAATTACAAAAAGTTTTTAACCCCATTAATTTCCTTCAAAATGAGCCATTGATCAACTCTCTACAATGTTCCAGTGCCATGGACCTATTACTAACCTATACTATAATTAAGTGGCGTATAAAATTTAGTATAGGTAAGAGGTCGTTCTTTATTATAGTTTTCCCGTTGCATTAGTTACAATGAGATAGACTTCGGTCCTTACTGTAAAACTTTAGCGATTCTAAATTGAAAAACTAACTTTAAGTCCAACTTTTAGTCCAATATATGCAATGGTGTGTTTTTCTAATGATCGTCCTTTAACATAAATTTATGCAAATTTCAAGCCTAAGATTTATTGTGTTACAATTGTAACACAATGTTTCGCTACTTTTTTAAATTTGACAATTAATTGTTACTTAAATTGTTTGGGTTTATAATCTGGGCATTTTTACTTGGAAAATTTTTGGGGTATAGGAAATTGATTCCATTACATTAGTATAGGGAAGAGTTTGATCTTTATTATACGAGTTTGATCTCGTAGTTGATTGCTTCAAAGTTCAAATATCTTTGAAAAGACGGCAGTATGAAATACATCAAAAATGCAATTATTTTGACAAAATTGATTCTACTTTAAAAAGTATTTTATTTTTAATTACAAAAGTGACTAGATGTTGCAATTTCCTTTAAAATGAGCTATTATACATCTCTCTATGATTTTCCAGTGCCCAGCTAGTTGAGGAGGAAAATCAAGCGGAAAGAAAAAAATATCCCGTTTGTGGAGAATAACGTGGTTAAAGTCAATTTTCTTGATTTTCAAGCCAATATATTTTCTTTGTTATTCAAGCCAAAGAGTGATAATTTTCCTTATTAGGGGTTTTGGACAAGGTGGTTCTAATGGTGTAATTTTTGTTTTGATCTGACTCTTTTCTCAGGAGTTAGGGGTTTTTATATTTCTTAACATTGGACTTGATCTTCCCTTACTAGGTTGCTAGCTACCGCTACAACCCGGATTGCTAGCTACCGCTGCAACCCGGATCTCCACGATGTTTCAGTACCATGCTATCTGTGGAAGAGAAGAAGAAGAAGAAGGAAAAAATATCCCGTTTTTGAAGAATAACGTGGTCAAAGTCAATTTTCTTGATTTTCAAGCCAATATATTTTCTTTGTTATTCAGGCCAAAGGGCGGTAAGTTTCCTTTATAGGTGTTTAGGACAAGGCGGTTCTAATGATGTACTTTTTGTTTTGATCTGACTTTCTTTCCAGGAGTTATGGGTTACTTTAGTATTTACTATGGGGCGTGATCGTCTCTTACTAGGTTGCTAGCTACCACTGCAACCCGGACTATACTATAATTAAGTGGCGTACAAAATTTAGTAAAGGCAAGAGGTTGTTCTTTATCATAACAACCCGGAAAATAAAAAAAGAAAAGAGAAAAAAATATCCCGTTTGGGGAGAATAACGTGGTTAAAGTCAATTTTCTTGATTTTCAAGCCAATATATTTCCCTTGCTGTTCAAGCCAAGGGACAGAAAGTTTCCTATACAGGGGTTTCGGACAAGGCGGTTCTAATGGTGTACTTTTTGTTTTGATCTGACTCCTTTGTTAGGAACTATGGGTTTTTATATTTCATAACATTGGACGTGATCGTCTCTTACTAGGTTGCTAGCGACCGCTGCAACCCGGATAATACCTTTGAACTAAGATGAAAAAAAAATTTCTTCCAGGAGACAAAAAGCAAAACTAATTTTAGAATTTTCATGTATTTTTGTTGTTTAAATTAAAAATTACTATCACTGATTAGGCATCATAAATATTTTTGCAGTTTACTTAATAATTTTAGCGATTAAGCCAAAAAAGAAAATTTTGGTTCCAGGAGTTTCGGTTACTATTGAGACAAGTAGCTATTATTACTATAGAGTTCATTACCATGAACTGTTTGCTTCAAAATTCAAATATCTTTGAAAAGACTGCAGTATGAAATACATCAAAAATGCAAATTTTTTGACAAAATTGATTCTACTTTAAAAAGTATTTTATTTTTAATTACAAAAGGCACTAGATGTAGCAATTTCCTTTAAAATTAGCTATTATACAGCTCTCTGTGATTTTCCAGTGCCCTTCTAGCTGAGGAGAAAGATCAAGCGGAAAGAAAAAAATATCCCGTTTGTGGAGAATAACGTGGTTAAAGTCAATTTTCTTGATTTTCAAGCCAATATATTTTTTTGTCATTCAAGCCAAAGGGCGGTAAGTTTCCTTTATAGGGGTTTCGGACAAGGCGGTACTAATGGTGTACTTTTTGTTTTGATGTGACTCTTTTTTTAGGAGTTGGGGGGTTTTATATTTCTTAACATTGGAGGTGATCGTCTCTTACTAGGTTGCTAGCTACCGCTGCAACCCGGATCTCTACGATGTTTAAGTACCATGCTATCTGTGGAAGAGAAGAAGAAGAAGAAAGAAAAATATCCCGTTTGTGGAGAATAACGTGGTTTAAGTCAATTTTCTTGATTTTCAAGCCAATATATTTTCTTTGTTATTCAGGCCAAAGGGCGGTAAGTTTCCTTTATAGGTGTTTAGGACAAGGTGGTTCTAATGATGTACTTTTTGTTTTGATCTGACTTTTTTTTCAGGAGTTATGGGTTACTTTAGTATTTACTATGGGGCGTGATCGTCTCTTACTAGGTTGCTAGCTACCGCTGCAACCCGGACTATACTATAATTAAGTGGCGTATAGAATTTAGTAAAGGCAAGAGGTCGTTCTTTATCATATGCTCAGATACCATAAGTATTTTTGCAGTTTATAACTTTACCGATTCTGAACTGAAAACGAAAATAAAATAAAAATTTATTTTTTAAATTTTTACGTCAAGTCGCTCATTACGTCATATATGGTTATTTAGTAATATTTTATATTACTATATTTTATATTTAATGATTACAAAACGTAATTAGAGGTCGTTCTTTATTGTAATTAGGGGGTGTTTTCCCCTTTTTTAGAAAATAAGGTAAATTTTCTCAGGCTCGTATTTTTTGATGGATATGAGTAAACTTGATGAAGCTTATATATTTAAAATCAACATAAGAATTCGATTCTTTTGATGTATCTATTAGTATTATAATTTCGTTTTTTGGAGTTTCAGTCACTATTGAGACGAGTTGCTTTTACAATACAGTTCGTTACCATGAACTGTTTGATAAATTATTACTATTTAAAGTAAATCAGTAAAGTAATTTAAGAATTATTTTGTTAATAATACCTTGCGATGACGTTGTGGCTTAAGCTGCACCTTTTGATTGAAGGTTGGCAGGTTCAAACCCATGTGTTGCAAGAAAATTGATGCAAATGCATAAGCTTTGTCTCTAAAACATCGGCTTAAAATGTAAAAATCCAATTCTTTTAATGTATCTATTGGTATCAAAATTCCGTTCCTTAGAGTTTCGGTTACTAGCGAGACAGGTCGCTCTTACTATACAGTTCATTACCACGAACCGTTTGATAGATTTAATGAACTGTGCCGATCATCTGTATTAAAATTTCAACTGCCTATATAACCCTGATAAAGATGAAATTTACATAATCAAGATTTATAATGAACTATATCGATCCTTTATGTATATTTAATTTTCTTAGGAAGTTAACCATTTTTTTATCATGTTTTATATGTAACATATTCATCATGAGTATGCAATAGTACAATGATAAACATACCCGCTTGTCACGAGGGTGATCGGGGTTCGATTCCCCTTTGTAGGGAATTTTAATTTGTTGACTTTAACATAACTTTACAAGCCTACACTATAGTTAAGCGACCCATACCAGTTAGTACAGGCAAGGATTGGATCTTTATTATAATTTATTATTTGTATTATATGGTTACATCCTCAGATTATGACGTCGTTCATAAATCTTGTACATGATCTTAATTGGAATTTTTTTAGGAGTTATGGGTTTTTATATTTCTTAACATTAGACGTGATCGTCTCTTACTAGGTTGCAAGCTACCGCTGCACCCCGGATTTATAATGAACCACGTCGATCCTTTATGTAATCTCTTAATAGGTTGCTAGCTACCGCTGCAACCCAGTTTAAAATGAGCCATTGAACATCTCTCTACGATGTTCCAGTGCCAAACTATCTGTGGAATTGCTAACTTATACTATAATTAAGTGGCGTATAAAATTTAGTATAGGCAAGAGGACGTTCTTTATTATATTTATTTTATAAGTCTTCGATAGTCTAATGGTAAGTATGCCCACTTGTTATCTGGGAGAAGGGGGTTTGATTGCCCGTCGGGGAGAACATTTAATATGTTGAATTAAAAGCACTATATTTTCAATTTAAAATTTAAAAGAGAAACTTGTTTATTTACATTCTAGCTAAAATAATTAAGATAATATGAATGAACCCCAGTGTTCAGTTTCTTTGGACTTGAGTTCGTTTTTTAACTATAAATACAAACAGGAAAAAGCCTACGGCTTTTTTTTCTTTTAAATAGTAAGAGACGAAACTCAAACAATCAAGTAGCTAACTAAGTCCAATGTATGGAATGGTTTGTTATTTCAGTGATCGTCTTTTAATGTAACCATTGAACAACTCTCTACGTTGTTCCAGTGCCAAGCTATCTCTGGATAGCTTGGCACTGCTATCCAAAAGAAAACAAAAAAGAAAAACATATCCCGTTTAGGCAGAATGTTGTAGTAGCTGCCACTTTTATTGATTTTCTGGCCAATATATTTCCCTTGCTGTTCAAGCCAAGGGACAGAAAGTTTACTATACAGGGGTTTCGGACAAGGCGGTTCTAATGGTGTACTTTTTGTTTTGATCTGACTCCTCTGTTAGGAACTATGGGTTTTTATATTTCTTAACATTGGACGTGATCGTCTCTTACTAGGTTGCTAGCTACCGCTGCAACCCAGATTAGTATAGGCAAGAGGTCGTTCTTTATTGTAAATTGCGTATAAAATTTAGTATAGGTAAGAATTCGTTCTTTATTATAAACCCGGATAATATAAACCACCTTATATCAGTTACTATGGGCCAGAGATCGTTCTTTACTGTAACATTGATCAATCTTTAACATTAATTATAATCTTATTTTAGCTACAATGGGCTGGAAGTTTGTTCTTTAATGTAAACAAAGTCTAATGTATGCAATGGTTTGTTATTCAAATGATCGTCCTTTAATGTAAAATCTTACCGCTGGTATAATGTTTGAAATACTGCAGTGTGAAAAGACATCAAAAATGCAGTTTTTGGTGGAAAAATTTATTCTCTTTTAGAAATAATTTATTTTAGTTACTATAGATTTTTAACCCTATTAATTTCCTTTAAAATGAACCATTGAACAACTCTCTACGATGTTCCAGTGCCAAGCTATCTGTGGAAAAGAAAGAAAAAAGAAAAAAGAAAGAAAAAATATCCCGTTTAGGCAGAATGTTGTAGTAGCTGCCACTTTTATTGATTTTCAAGCCAATATATTCCCCTTGCTGTTCAAGCCAAGGGACAGAAAGTTTCATATACAGGGGTTTCGGACAAGGCGGTTCTAATGGTGTACTTTTTGTTTTGATCTGACTCCTTTTTTAGGAACTACGGGTTTTTATATTTCTTAACATTGGACGTGATCGTTTCTTATTAGGTTGCTAGCTACCACTGCAACCCGGATTTCCTATACAGGGGTTTCGGACAAGGCGGTTCTAATGGTGTGCTTTTTGTTTTGATCTGACTCCTTTTTTAGGAACTATGGGTTTTTACATTTCTTAACATTAGACGTGATCGTCTCTTACTAGGTTGCTAGCTACCGCTGCAACCCGGATGTATGCAGTTGTTTGTTATTCCAATGATCGTCTTTTTTTGTTATTTACTTTAAACATTGATCAATCTTTAATATGAAATGTGCAGTTTTTCGTAAGAAACTGATTATATTTTAAAAATAATTTGTTTTAATTACAAAAGGTTTTTAACCCCGATAGGTTCCTTGAAAAAAAGCTATTGAACAACTCTCTAAGATGTTATAGTGCCAATCTATCTGTGGAATTACTAACCTATACTATAATTAAGTGGCGTATAAAATTTAGTATAGGCAAGAGGTCGTTGTTTATTATATGCTTGCTATATTGTATCTTCAGCTGTTGGATTAGTTGCTTGCAGCGTTTGTCGTCAACTGTTTGCCTTATTGTAGCTAGAGCTATTGGCTTAGTTGTTCCTGAATATTGTTATTACGTCATGTCACTTATTACGTAATATATGGTTATTAGTACATAATCGGTAAAATATTCGTTCTTTATTCTAATTCTTGATTTTCAAGCCAATATGTTTCCCTTGCTGTTTCAAGCCAAGGGACAGAAAGTTTCCTATACAGGGGTTTCGGACAAGGCGGTTTTAATGGTGTACTTTTGAATTTGATCTGACTCCTTTGTTAGGCACTATGGGTTTTTATATTTCTTAACATTGGATGTGATCGTCTCTCACTAGGTTGCTAGCTACCGCTGCAACCCGGATACTATAATTAAGTGGCGCATAAAATTTAGTACAGGCAAGAAGTCGTTCTTTATTATAACTTTTAATGTAAGAATATAAATACTGTAATCTTAACTATAGTCAAGTTGCGTATGCAAGTTAGTATAGGGAAGAGTTCGATCTTTATTATAAAATTCAAATATCTTTGAAAAGACTGCAGTATGAAAATACATCAAAAATGCAATTTTTTTGACAAAATTGATTCTACTTTAAAAAGTATTTTATTTTTAATTACAAAAGTGACTAGATGTTGCAATTTTCTTTAAAATGAGCTATTATACAACTCTCTATGATTTTCCAGTGCCCTGCTAGATGAGGAGGAAAATCAAGCAGAAAGAAAAAAATACCCCGTTTGTGGAGAATAACTTGGTTAAAGTCAATTTTCTTGATTTTCAAGCCAATATATTTTCTTTGTTATTCAAGCCAAAGAGTGATAAGTTTCCTTAATAGGGGTTTTGGACAAGGTGGTTCTAATGGTGTAATTTTTGTTTTGATCTGACTCTTTTCTCAGGAGTTAGGGGTTTTTATTTTTCTTAACATTGGACGTGATCGTCTCATATTAGGTTGCTAGCTACCGCTGCAACCCGGATATACATTACAAACCTATACTATAATTAAGTGGCCTATAAAATTTAGTATAGACAAGAGGTCATTCTTTATTATTATCTTCGGAGGCGTGGGTTCAAATCTTACCGCTGGTATAATGTTTGAAATACTACAGTGTGAAAAGACATCAAAAATGCAGTTTTTGGTGGAAAAATTTATTCTCTTTTAGAAATAGTTTATTTTAGTTACTATAGATTTTTAACCCAATTAATTTCCTTTAAAATGAGCCATTGAAAAACTCTCTACGTTGTTCCAGTGCCAAGCTATCTCTGGAAAAGAAAAAAAAATAACCCGTTTAGGCAGAATGTTGTAATAGCTGCCACTTTTCTTGCTTTTCAAGCCAATATATTTCCCTTGCTGTTTCAAGACAAGGGACAGAAAGTTTCCTATACAGGGGTTTCAGACAAGGCGGTTCTAATGGTGTACTTTTGAATTTGATCCGACTCCTTTGTTAGGAACTATGGGTTTTTATATTTCTTAACAATGGACGTGATCGTCTCTTACTAGGTTGCTAGTTACCGCTGCAACCCGGATACTATAATTAAGTGGCGTATAAAATTTAGTACAGGCAAGAAGTCATTCTTTATTATAACTTTTAATGTAAAAACATAAATACTGTAATCTTAACTATAGTGAAGTTGCGTATGCATGTTAGTATAGGGAAGAGTTCGATCTTTTTTATAAAATTCAAATATAACCTGAAAAGACTGCAGCATGAAAATACATCAAAAATGCAATTTTTTTGACAAAATTGATTCTACTTTAAAAAGTATTTTATTTTTAATTACAAAAGTGACTAGATGTTTCAATTTCCTTTAAAATGAGCTATTATACAGCTCTCTATGATTTTCCAGTGCCCAGCTAGTTGAGGAGAAAAATCAAGCAGAAAGAAAAAAAATACCCCGTTTGTGAAGAATAACTTGGTTAAAGTCAATTTTCTTGATTTTCAAGCCAATATATATATCCCTTGCTGTTCAAGCCAAGGGACTGAAAGTTTCCTATACAGGGGTTTCGGACAAGGCGGTTCTAATGGTGTACTTTTGAATTTGTCTTAATGGTGTACTTTATTATTATCTTCGGAGGCGTGGGTTCAAATCTTACCGCTGGTATAATGTTTGAAATACTGCAGTGTGAAAAGACATCAAAAATGTAGTTTTTGGTGGAAAAATTTATTCTCTTTTAGAAATAATTTATTTTAGTTACTATAGATTTTTGACCCAATTAATTTCCTTTAAAATGAGCCATTGAACAACTCTCTACGTTGTTCCAGTGCCAAGCTATCTGTGGATAAGAAAAAAAAAATATCCCGTTTAGGCAGAATGTTGTAGTAGCTGCCACTTTTCTTGATTTTCAAGCCAATATATATATCCCTTGCTGTTCAAGCCAAGGGACTGAAAGTTTCCTATACAGGGGTTTCGGACAAGGCGGTTCTAATGGTGTACTTTTGAATTTGTCTTAATGGTGTACTTTATTATTATCTTCGGAGGCGTGGGTTCAAATCTTACCGCTGGTATAATGTTTGAAATACTGCAGTGTGAAAAGACATCAAAAATGTAGTTTTTGGTGGAAAAATTTATTCTCTTTTAGAAATAATTTATTTTAGTTACTATAGATTTTTGACCCAATTAATTTCCTTTAAAATGAGCCATTGAACAACTCTCTACGTTGTTCCAGTGCCAAGCTATCTCTGGATAGCTTGGCACTGCTATCCAAAAGAAAACAAAAAAGAAAATCATATCCCGTTTAGGCAGAATGTTGTAGTAGCTGCCACTTTTATTGATTTTCTGGCCAATATATTTCCCTTGCTGTTCAAGCCAAGGGACAGAAAGTTTACTATACAGGGGTTTCGGACACGGCGGTTCTAATGGTGTACTTTTTGTTTTGATCTGACTCCTCTGTTAGGAACTATGGGTTTTTATATTTCTTAACATTGGACGTGATTGTATATTACTAGGTTGCTAGCTACCGCTGCAACCCAGATTAGTATAGGCAAGAGGTCGTTCTTTATTGTAAATTGCGTATAAAATTTAGTATAGGTAAGAATTCGTTTTTTATTATAAACCCGGATAATATAAACCACCTTATATCAGTTACTATGGGCCAGAGATCGTTCTTTACTGTAACATTGATCAATCTTTAACATTAATTATAATCTTATTTTAGCTACAATGGGCTGGAAGTTTGTTCTTTAATGTAAACAAAGTCTAATGTATGCAATGGTTTGTTATTCAAATGATCGTCCTTTAATGTAAAATCTTACCGCTGGTATAATGTTTGAAATACTGCAGTGTGAAAAGACATCAAAAATGCAGTTTTTGGTGGAAAAATTTATTCTCTTTTAGAAATAATTTATTTTAGTTACTATAGATTTTTAACCCTATTAATTTCCTTTAAAATGAACCATTGAACAACTCTCTACGATGTTCCAGTACCAAGCTATCTGCGCAAAAGAAAGAAAAAAAGAAAAAAAAAAGAAAAAAATATCCCGTTTAGGCAGAATGTTGTAGTAGCTGCCACTTTTATTGATTTTCAAGCCAATATATTCCCCTTGCTGTTCAAGCCAAGGGACAGAAAGTTTCATATACAGGGGTTTCGGACAAGGCGGTTCTAATGGTGTACTTTTTGTTTTGATCTGACTCCTTTGTTAGGAACTATGTGTTTTTATATTTCTTAACATTGGACGTGATCGTCTCTTACTAGGTTGCTAGCTACCGCTGCAACCCGGATTTCATATACAGTGGTTTCGGACAAGGCGGTTCTAATGGTGTGCTTTTTGTTTTGATCTGACTCCTTTTTTAGGAACTATGGGTTTTTACATTTCTTATCATTGGACGTGATCGTCTCTTACTAGGTTGCTAGCTACCGCTGCAACCCGGATGTATGCAGTTGTATGTTATTCCAATGATCGTCTTTTTTTGTAATTTACTTTAAACATTGATCAATCTTTAATATGAAATGTGCAGTTTTTCGTAAGAAACTGATTCTATTTTAAAAATAATTTGTTTTAATTACAAAAGGTTTTTAACCCCGATAGGTTCCTTGAAAAAAATCTATTGAACAACTCTCTAAGATGTTATAGTGCCAATCTATCTGTGGAATTACTAACCTATACTATAATTAAGTGGCGTATAAAATTTAGTATAGGCAAGAGGTCGTTCTTTATTATAATTTCTGTTACTCTTGAGACGAGTCGCTCTTACTATACAGTTCGCTACCACGAATTGTTTGAAAACAGGAAAAGGCCCATGGCTTTTTTAATCTAATTTTTTTTTAAAGGCACTAGAACTTTTAATGTTCATTTAAATGAGCCCTCTCGTGAAATTCTAGGACCACTGGGTCGATACGATCACCCCTGGTAAAAAGGGCAAATAAACACGCATCCGTAATCTTTCTTCTGGCGAAAAATACCAAATTTCTCATTTATACAGATAGCTTGAAACCTCTACAACAAGGTTTTCTGATAAGCTGAAACTGTTGGTGGGATTTTCATTAAGATTCTATGACTTTTTAGGGTTTTTTCCCCTTTTTTCGAAAATAGGGCAAATTTTCCCAGGCCTGTAACTTTTGATTAGTAAGACTAATCTTGATGAAACTTAAATATTTAAAATCAGCATAAAAATCCAATTCTTTTGATGTGTCTATTGATATTAAAATTTGGTTTTTTAGAGTTTCGGTTTCTGTGGAGACGAATGGCTCTTACTATACAGTTCGTTACCACGAACTGTTTGATAGCTGGCTCTCACCCAGTTGCCTTGAGTTCTATTCCAGGTATGGGAAATTTTTTCTTATGATGATTTCTTGAGAAATTTCTTAAGAAATAATTTCTTAAAAATTTCATATTAAAATAATTATCTATGCAATGATTCCTTTTATTACTTCAGTTACTATAGGCAACAGTTTTTTCCTTGATGTAACCTTTTAATACTTCAGCTATTATCGGCTACAGTTGGTTCTTTAATGTAAAATTTTTAACCCAATTAATTTCCTTTACAATGAGCCACTGAACAATTCTCTACAATGTTCCAGTGCCAAGCTATCTGTGGAAAAGAGAAAAAAAGAAAGAAAAAAATATGGCGTTTAAGCAGAATGTTGTAGTAGCCGCCACTTTTCTTGATTTTCAAGCCAATATATTTCCCTTGCTGTTCAAGCCAAATAACAGAAAGTTTACTATACAGGGGTTTCGGACAAGGCGGTTCTAATGGTGTACTTTTTGTTTTGATGTGACTTTTTTTTAGGTGTTACGGGTTTTTATATTTCATAACATTGGACGTGATCGTCTCTTACTAGGTTGCTAGCTACCGCTGCAACCCCGATTTTAATGTGAAGTGCCGTAACGAATCAATTGAATCAAGGGGAAAACCAAACTAATTTTAAAAGTTTCAGGTTTTTTTTCTGGTTTTAAATAAAAAATGAAAATTATTGATGAGACACCATAATTACTTCTTCACTTTGCAGTTAAATAAAATTATTCAATTTAAAATTTTCAGGAATAAATCTAGTTTCATTTGACAAAAAAGATCTCTTACAAGGAATCAAGCAGCTAACCAAGTCCAATATATACAATGGTATGTTCTTTGAATGATCGTCTTTTAATGTAAATAGATTTTTAACCCAATTAATTTCCTTTAAAATGAGCTATTGAACAACCCTCTACGATGTTCCAGTGCCAAGCTATCTGTGGAAAAGAAAAAAAAAGAAAAAAGAAAAAAATATCCCGTTTGGGGAGAATAACGTGGTTAAAGTCAATTTTCTTGATTTTTAAGCCAATATATTTCCCTTGCTGTTCAAGCCAAGGGACAGAAAGTTTCCTATACAGAGGTTTCGGACAAGGCGGTTCTAATGGTTTACTTTTTGTTTTGATCTGACTCCTTTGTTAGGAACTATGGGTTTTTATATTTCTTAACATTGGACGTGATCGTCTCTTACTAGGTTGCTAGCTACCGCTGCAACCCGGATACTATTGGCGAGAGATCGTTCTTTACTGTAAAAAAGACATCAAAAATGCAGTTTTCGGTGGAAAAATTTATTCTCTTTTAGAAACAATTTATTTTAGTTACTATAGATTTTTAACCCAATTAATTTCCTTTAAAATGAGCTATTGAACAACCCTCTACGATGTTCCAGTGCCAAGCTATCTCTGGATACAAAAAAAGAAAAAAAGAAGAAAAAATATCCCGTTTAGGCAGAATGTTGTAGTAGCTGCCACTTTTCTTGATTTTCAAGCCAATATATTTCCCTTGCTGTTCAAGCCAAGGGACAGAAAGTTTCCTATACAGGGGTTTCGGACAAGGCGATTCTAATGGTGTACTTTTTGTTTTGATCTGACTCTTTTTTTAGGAACTATGGGTTTTTATATTTCTTAACATTGGACGTGATCGTCTCTTAATAGGTTGCTAACTACCACTGCAACCCGGATTTTCATAAAGTGAAATTGTTACTCAAACATTTTAAATATATTTGCAGTTTACAGAGTTTTGCACTTTCTTCTCATACCTTTTCACCGTCATAATATAAATACTGTAATCTTAACTATAGTGAAGTTGCCTATGCAAGTTAGTATAGGGAAGAGTTCGTTCTTTATTATAACAAGCCAAGGGACAGAAATTTTACTATGCAGGGGTTTCGGACAAAGCGGTTCTAATGGTGTACTTTTTGTTTTGATCTGACTCTTTTTTTAAGAACTATGGGTTTTTATATTTCTTAACATTGGACGTGATCGTCTCTTACTAGGTTGCTAGCTACCGCTGCAACCCGGATAACGTGGATAAAGTCAATTTTCTTGATTTTCAAGCCAATATATTTCCCTTGCTGTTCATGCCAAATGACAGAAATTTTCTTATACAGGGGTTTCGGACAAGGTGGTTCTAATGGTGTACTTTTTGTTTTGATCTGACTCCTTTGTTATGAACTATGGGTTTTTATATTTCTTAACATTGGACGTGATCGTCTCTTACTAGGTTGCTAGCTACCGCTGCAACCCGGACTACCGCTGCAACCGAGATTGATAAATCAGATTATGTAAACCCTGATTACAAACAGGAAAAAGCCTACGGCTTTTTCTTCTCTGGAGTAGTAAGAGACGACTCTTAAAAAATCAGGCAGCAAACTAAGGCCAATGTACGCAATTGTTTGTTATTCCAACGATTGTCTTTTAATGTGACTACCATTGCAACCCGGAATATATTAAAGATTTGAGTTAGTATAAGCGAGGGTTCGTTCTTTATTATAAAAAACATTTTTTAAGCCTGATGAAGATTTAACTAATGTGTGAAAAGTAAGGTTGAAAGTCGACGATTTTGTTTTGGCCTTATTATAATTGGTATGGTGAAATAATAATATGCATATGGCTCTTAAATCATACTTCTTTATGGTTCCATATTGTCTATTGGCTAGGATAGTTAACTTTCACTTAACAGGCTCGGGTTCGATTCCCGGTGTGGGAAAATTTTTAACTCTATAATCTTCGAACATTTGAACCTTTTATAATTTATAATGATGTATAATATAAATACTGTAATCTTAACTATAGTGAAGTTGCGTATGCAAGTTAGTATAGGGAAGAGTTCGATCTTTATTATAATATAATATAAATACTGTAATCTTAACTATAGTGAAGTTGCCTATGCAAGTTAGTATAGGGAAGAGTTCGATCTTTATTATAAAATCAAGCCAATATATTTTCTTTGTTATTCAAACCAAAGGGCGGTAAGTTTTCTTTATAGAGGTTTCGGACAAGGCGGTTCTAATGGTGTACTTTTTGTTTTGATCTGACTCTTTTTCTAGGAGTTGGGGGGTTTTATATTTCTTAACATCGGAGGTGATCGTCTCTTACTAGGTTGCTAGCTACCGCTGCAACCCGGATAATCGGATATTTCAATATATCCTATGTTGTCTAGAGGTTGGGATAGCTCTCAACCAGTTGGCCTGAGTTCAATTTTCGTATGGGTAACTTTTACTTATGATGATTTCTTAAGGAATATAATTAGAATTTCTTATTGTAATAAAAATAATTTGTTTTAATTACAAAAGGTTCTTAACCCTATTAAATTCCTTTAAAGTGAGCCATTGAAGAACTCTCTTCGATGTTCCAGTGCAAAGCTATCTGTTGAATTCCTAACCTATACTATAATTAAGTGGCGTATGAGATTTAGTATAGGCAAGAGGTCGTTCTTTATTATATGTTTTTGGTTATTCTTTCTTTTTTTCCACTCGCGTGAGACCATATTTTTTCAAGATTTAAAATTATTAAGCACACAAAATCCCGTGTCGAGTATCTAAAACCTAGCATAAAACAAAACTAATTTTAAAATTTTCAGGTATTTATCTTGTTTGAATTACAAAATTAGTATTATTGGTTAGACACCATAAATATTTTTGAAGTTTAAATAATAATTTTATTGATTATGGACTGAAAACTAAAATAATTGCAATTATGAGACTTTAATATGGAGATATGTTCTTTACGGGTTACAGGATACAATAATAAATTTGAACTGAGATGAAAAAAAAATTTCTTCCAGGAGACAAAAAGCAAAACTAATTTTAGAATTTTCATGTATTTTTGTTGTTTAAATTAAAAAATTACTATTACTGATTAGGCATCATAAATATTTTTGCAGTTTACATAATAATTTTAGCGATTAAGCCAAAAAAGAAAATTTTGGTTCCAGGAGTTTCGGTTACTATTGAGACAAGTAGCTATTATTACTATAGAGTTCATTACATGGACTGTTTTATTGCTTCAAAATTCAAATATCTTTGAAAAGACTGCAGTATGAAAATACATCAAAAATGCAATTTTTTTGACAAAATTGATTCTACTTTAAAAAGTATTTTATTTTTAAATACAAAAGTGACTAGATGTTGCAATTTCCTTTAAAATGAGCTATTATACAGCTCTCTATGATTTTCCAGTGCCCAGCTAGCTGAGCAGAAAGAAAAAGCGGAAAGAAAAAAATATCCCGTTTGTGGAGAATAACGTGGTAAAAGTCAATTTTCTTGATTTTCAAGCCAATATATTTTCTTTGTTATTCAAGCCAAAGGGAGGTAAGTTTCCTTTATAGAGGATTCGGACAAGGCGGTTCTAATGGTGTACTTTTTGTTTTGATCTGACTCTTTTTTTAGGAGTTGGGGGGTTTTATATTTCTTGACATTGGAGGTGATCGTCTCTTACTAGGTTGCTAGCTACCGCTGCAACCCGGATGTTTGGCTGTCTCAATTTTTACTTCTTGATACACCTGGACGGTTGAATACCTTTGATTTTGGTTTTTCTTATATTTGATGCGGTAATCTTCATCATTGTGATAACTCTCCTTGAACTTTTGTTTGGCTGTCTCAATTTTTGCATGTCTATAATCTTCATCATTGTGATAACACATCTTGCTGTTTTGTTTGATTACTTCTCGATACGCCTGGTCGGTTGAATACCTTTGCTTTTTTCTTTTCAAGATACTATCTCTGTTGTTTGTGTAGTACTGTTTTTTCAATTTGCGTGCAGCTTGCTTGATTGAAACCATTATGTAATTATGAATGAGAACATTTACAGTTCTGACACTTCTTATATAGTAATTATGACGTCACAGCGTAATGATTTTATTGACGTCATAGCGCAATGATATTATTTCATGACGTCTTCAGAAACAACAATATAATTTCGTGTTTTTCTATTCACGTCATAGCTCTAATACAAAACTATGACGACATTCAATATTTATCTAGTAGGGTTTCAGACAAGGTAATTCTAATGATGTACTTTTGTTTTGATTTGACTCTATTTTTAGGAGTTTTGTTATATTTCTTAGCATTGGACTGATCGTCTCTTACTAGATTGCTAGCTACTGCTGCAACTCAGATTCACATATATAGTTATTTATGAGAGGCAACCTGGCCGAGTGGTCAAAGGCACTGGTGTTAGCCACCAGTCTCTTCGGAGGCGTGGGTTCAAATCTTACCGCTGGTATACGATTATGTTTGAAAGACTGCAGGGTGAAAAGACATCGAAAATGCAGTTTTTGGTGGAAAAATTTATTCTCTTTTGGAAATAATTTATTTTAGTCACAAAAAATTTTTAACTCAATTAATTTCCATTAAAATGAGCTACTGAACAACCCTCTCCGATGTTACAGTGCCAAGCTATCTCTGGAAACCAAGAAAAGAGAAAAGAGAAAAAAATATACCGTTTAGGCAGAATGTTGTAGTAGCTGCCACTTTTTTTGATTTTCAAGCCAATATATTTCCCTTGCTGTTCAAGCCAAGGGACAAAAAGTTTCCTATACAGGGGTTTTTTAGGAACTACGGGTTTTTATATTTCTTAACATTGGACCTGATCGTCTCTTACTAGGTTGCTAGCTACCGCTGCAACCCGGATTGCTAGCTACCGCTGCAACCCGGTTTCATTTTTTAACTATAAATACAAACAGGAAAAAGCCTACGGCTTTTTCTTCTTTTAAATAGTAAGAGACGAAACTCAAACAATCAAGTAGCTAACTAAGTCCATTGTATGGAATGGTTTGTTATTTCAGTGATCGTCTTTTAATGTAAATTTACCAACCTATACTATAGTTAAGCGGCCTATAAAATTTAGTATAGGAAAGAGGTCGTTCTTTATTATAAAATTACTATTACTGATTAGGCATCATAAATATTTTTGCAGTTTACATAATAATTTTAGCGATTAAGCCAAAAAAGAAAATTTTGGTTCCAGGAGTTTCGGTTACTATTGAGACAAGTAGCTATTATTACTATAGAGTTCATTACATGGACTGTTTTATTGCTTCAAAATTCAAATATCTTTGAAAAGACTGCAGTATGAAAATACATCAAAAATGCAATTTTTTTGACAAAATTGATTCTACTTTAAAAAGTATTTTATTTTTAAATACAAAAGTGACTAGATGTTGCAATTTCCTTTAAAATGAGCTATTATACAGCTCTCTATGATTTTCCAGTGCCCAGCTAGCTGAGCAGAAAGAAAAAGCGGAAAGAAAAAAATATCCCGTTTGTGGAGAATAACGTGGTAAAAGTCAATTTTCTTGATTTTCAAGCCAATATATTTTCTTTGTTATTCAAGCCAAAGGGAGGTAAGTTTCCTTTATAGAGGATTCGGACAAGGCGGTTCTAATGGTGTACTTTTTGTTTTGATCTGACTCTTTTTTTAGGAGTTGGGGGGTTTTATATTTCTTGACATTGGAGGTGATCGTCTCTTACTAGGTTGCTAGCTACCGCTGCAACCCGGATACATCAAAAATGCAGTTTTTTTGACAACATTGATTCTACTTTAAAACTATTTTATTTTTAATTACAAAAAAGACTACATTTAGCAATTTCCTTTAAAATGAGCCATTATACAGCTCTCTGTGATTTTCCAGCGCCCAGCTAGCTGAGGAGGAAGAAATAAGCGGAAAGAAAAAAAGATGCCGTTTCTGGAGAATATCATGGTTTTAAGTCAATTTTCTTGATTTTCAAGCCAATATTTTTTCTTTGTTATTCAAGCCAAAGGACAGTAAGTGTGCTACAGAAGTTTTGGACAAGGCAGTTTCTACAGTGTACGTTTTGTTTTGATCTGAATCTTTTCTCACGATTTATGGGTAACATTAGTTTTTACTATGGGTCGTGATCGTCTCTTACTAGGTTGCTAGCTACCGCTGCAACCCAGACTTATAATTTTAATTTATGACGTCGTTGTGCAAATGGCTAGCACGATGGGTCGTTAATCAAAAACTTGGTGGTTCAAGCCCACCTGGGGTTGATTTCTTTTGTTTGATATCCAGCTATCAATAAATCCTATTTATAGTATCGATCCTTTATGTATTTTTAAACTTTAAATTTAAGAGATATTGCTTTAAATTCAATATATTAATATATTCTTTCCGATGGGTATTCAATATTCAAATTAATGCATTCTTTTATATTCATATATTCTCAATATATTAATATATTGAATTTAAAGCAATATGTCTTAAATTTAAAGTATAAAAGAAACTTAGTTTAGCTGCCTCCTATCTAAATATAAAACTTTAAAATAAATTAATATAGGCAAAAGGTCGTTCTTTATTATAATTTTCTTAAATACTGGATCACAAGACATCTTAGTAGCAATCCTTACGCGTGCTCGAGCTTTATTGCGTTTGGTGGCATTTTTATCTCTTTTAAATAAACTTTTCTTATATTTCAGGATGTTAGCTTTATTTTTTGTGTAGTAAAGTTTTCTATTAGTAGAAATTTGGATTGTTCTATTTTGATATTGTTTTTGGTTATTCTTTCTTTTTTTCCACTCGCGTGAGACCATATTTTTTCAAGATTTAAAATTATTAAGCACACAAAATCCCGTGTCGAGTATCTAAAACCTAGCATAAAACAAAACTAATTTTAAAATTTTCAGGTATTTATCTTGTTTGAATTACAAAATTAGTATTATTGGTTAGACACCATAAATATTTTTGCAGTTTAAATAATAAGTTTAGTGATTCTGGACTGAAAACTAAAATAATTGCAATTATGAGACAATAATATGGAGATATGTACTTTACGGGTTACAGGATACAATAATAAATTTGAACTGAGATGAAAAAAAAATTTCTTCCAGGAGACAAAAAGCAAAACTAATTTTAGAATTTTCATGTATTTTTGTTGTTTAAATTAAAAAATTACTATTACTAATTAGACATCATAAATATTTTTGCAGTTTACATAATAATTTTAGCGATTAAGCCAAAAAAGAAAATTTTGGTTCCAGGAGTTTCGGTTACTATTGAGACAAGTAGCTATTATTACTATAGAGTTCATTACATGGACTGTTTTATTGCTTCAAAATTCAAATATCTTTGAAAAGACTGCAGTATGAAAATACATCAAAAATGCAATTTTTTTGACAAAATTGATTCTACTTTAAAAAGTATTTTATTTTTAAATACAAAAGTGCCTAGATGTTGCAATTTCCTTTAAAATGAGATATTATACAGCTCTCTATGATTTTCCAGTGCCCAGCTAGCTGAGCAGAAAGAAAAAGCGGAAAGAAAAAAATATCCCGTTTGTGGAGAATAACGTGGTAAAAGTCAATTTTCTTGATTTTCAAGCCAATATATTTTCTTTGTTATTCAAGCCAAAGGGAGGTAAGTTTCCTTTATAGAGGATTCGGACAAGGCGGTTCTAATGGTGTACTTTTTGTTTTGATCTGACTCTTTTTTTAGGAGTTGGGGGGTTTTATATTTCTTGACATTGGACGTGATCGTCTCTTACTAGGTTGCTAGATACCGCTGCAACCCGGATTGCTAGCTACCGCTGCAACCCGGATATGCTAATTATGACGTCACTCTATTCACGTCATAGCTCTAATATAAAACTATGATGACGTTCATTATTTATCTAGTAGGGTTTCAGACAAGGTATTTCTAATGATGTACTTTTGTTTTGATCTGACTCTATTTTTAGGAGTTTTGGGTTTTTATATTTCTTAGCATTGGACTGATCGTCTATTACTAGGTTGCTAGCTACTGCTGCAACCCAAATTCACATATATATTTATTTATGAGAGGCAGCCTGGCCGAGTGGTCCAAGGCACTGGTGTTAGCCACCAGTCTCTTCAGAGGCGTGGGTTCAATTCTTACCGCTGGTATACGATTATGTTTGAAAGACTGCAGTGTGAAAAGACATCAAAATGCAGTTTTTGGTGGAAAAATTTATTCTCTTTTAGAAAAAATTTATTTTAGTTACTATAGATTTTTAACCCAATTAATTTCCTTTAAAATGAGCTATTGAACAACCCTCTACGATGTTCCAGTGCCAAGCTCTCTCTGGATACAAAAAAAGAAAAAAAAAAGAAAAAAATATCCCGTTTAGGCAGAATTTTGTAGTAGCTGCCACTTTTCTTGATTTTCAAGCCAATATATTTCCCTTGCTGTTCAAGTCAAGGGACAGAAATTTTACTATACAGGGGTTTCGGACAAGGCGGTTCTAATGGTGTACTTTTTGTTTTGATCTGACTCTTTTTTTAAGAACTATGGGTTTTTATATTTCTTAACATTGGACGTGATCGTCTCTTACTAGGTTGCTAGCTACCGCTGCAACCCGGAAACTCTTACTAGGTTGCTAGCTACCGCTGCAACCCGGATCTCTTACTAGGATGCTAGCTACCGCTGCAACCCAGATTATGGGTTTTTATATTTCTTAACATTGGACGTGATCGTTTCTTACTAGGTTACTAGCTACCGCTGCAACCCGTATAATATTTATCATAAACATTTCAGTTAGTATAGGCTAAAGTTTGTTCTTTATTATAACCTATCTAAAATAGGGAAGATAATATGAATGAACCACAGGGTTCAGTCTCTTTGGGCTTGAGTCAGTTCTTTACTATAACTACCGCTTGAATCCAGATTATAAATTACGAACAGGAAAAAGCCTACGGCTTTTTCTTCTTTGGAATAGTAAGAGACGATCCTCAAATAATCAGACAGCTAACTTTTGATCTGACTCTTTTTTTAAGAACTATGGGTTTTTATATTTCTTAACATTGGACGTGATCGTCTCTTACTAGGTTGCTAGCTACCGCTGCAACCCGGATATCCGATAAATGACGTTTATGTTAAAGAACAAATTATAAACCTAGTTAGCTGTCTGATTATTTGAGGATCGTCTCTTACTATTCCAAAGAAGAAAAAGCCGTAGGCTTTTTCCTGTTCATAATTTATAATCTGGATTCAAGCGGTAGTTATAGTAAAGAACGGACTCAAGCCCAAAGAGACTGAACCCTGTGGTTCATTCATATTATCTTCCCTATTTTAGATAGGTTATAATAAAGAACAAACTTTAGCCTATACTAACTGAAATGTTTATGATAAATATTATACGGGTTGCAGCGGTAGCTAGTAACCTAGTAAGAAACGATCACGTCCAATGTTAAGAAATATAAAAACCCATAATCTGGGTTGCAGCGGTAGCTAGCATCCTAGTAAGAGATCCGGGTTGCAGCGGTAGCTAGCAACCTAGTAAGAGTTTACATTAAAAGACGATCATTCAAAGAACATACCATTGTATATATTGGACTTGGTTAGCTGCTTGATTCCTTGTAAGAGATCTTTTTTGTCAAATGAAACTAGATTTATTCCTGAAAATTTTAAATTGAATAATTTTATTTAACTGCAAAGTGCAGAAGTAATTATGGTGTCTCATCAATAATTTTCATTTTTTAATTAAAACCAGAAAAAAAACCTGAAACTTTTAAAATTAGTTTGGTTTTCCCCTTGCTTCAATTGATTCGTTACGGCACTTCGCATTAAAATCGGGGTTGCAGCGGTAGCTAGCAACCTAGTAAGAGACTATCACGTCCAATGTTATGAAATATAAAAACCCGTAACACCTAAAAAAAAAGTCACATCAAAACAAAAAGTACACCATTAGAACCGCCTTGTCCGAAACCCCTGTACAGTAAACTTTCTTTTATTTGGCTTGAACAGCAAGGGAAATATATTGGCTTTAAAATCAAGAAAACTGGCGGCTTCTACAACATTCTGCCTAAACGGCATATTTTTTTCTTTCTTTTTTTTTCTTTTCCACAGATAGCTTGGCACTGGAACATTGTAGAGAATTGTTCAGTGGCTCATTGTAAAGGAAATTAATTGGGTTAAAAATTTTACATTAAAGAACCAACTGTAGCCGATAATAGCTGAAGTATTAAAAGGTTACATCAAGGAAAAAACTGTTGCCTATAGTAACTGAAGTAATAAAAGGAATCATTGCATAGATAATTATTTTAATATGAAATTTTTAAGAAATTATTTCTTAAGAAATTTCTCAAGAAATCATCATAAGAAAAAATTTCCCATACCTGGAATAGAACTCAAGGCAACTGGGTGAGAGCCAGCTATCAAACAGTTCGTGGTAACGAACTGTATAGTAAGAGCGATTCGTCTACACAGAAACCGAAACTCTAAAAAACCGAATTTTAATATCAATAGACACATCAAAAGAATTGGATTTTTATGCTGATTTTAAATATTTAAGTTTCATCAAGATTAGTCTTACTAATCAAAAGTTACAGGCCTGGGAAAATTTGCCCTATTTTCGAAAAAAAGGGGAAAAAACCCTAAAAAGTCATAGAATCTTAATGAAAATCCCACCAACAGTTTCAGCTTATCAGAAAACCTTGTTGTAGAGGTTTCAAGCTATCTGTATAAATGAGGAATTTGGTATTTTTCGCCAGAAGAAAGATTACGGATGCGTGTTTATTTGCCCTTTTTACCAGGGGTGATCGTATCGACCCAGTGGTCCTAGAATTTCACGAGAGGGCTCATTTAAATGAACATTAAAAGTTCTAGTGCCTTTAAAAAAAATATTAGATTAAAAAAGCCATGGGCCTTTTCCTGTTTTCAAACAATTCGTGGTAGCGAACTGTATAGTAAGAGCGACTCGTCTTAAGAGTAACAGAAACTCTAAAAAACGGAATTTTAATATGGATTTTGGTTCGCCTCAGAAGCTGACCAATACATTTTTATGTACTTATTATCCCCAACAAAAAACTGAGTATCATTTTTTTTTACTAAATTTAGAAATCCTGCCCGTGTGACTGCGTGAGGAATGTCCAGATACATCATCAAACCTATAATTACTTCAGTATTACCAGTTGATGTAACGAAGCAGCTAGTGAGCTCTCCTCCTGATAAGGAAGATGCAAGTTCTAGTCACTTACAGCAACAATTATTATGTAAGATCTAATGGCACAGTCTCACTCTGGTGACTCTTCCCATGAGCATAAGAACAATTGCTCAGTATAAGCTCGGTTGCTCTTTTGATGGAAACTCTGCAGCCTCCGTTTGGAAGTCTGATAACCGTGCTCATTGACTTTCTTGTAGAATTAAATGGATAGACTTTGTGAAAGGGGGAAATTTGTGAAAGTGTTACATCCAAAGACGATCATTAGAATAATCAAACCATTGCACACATTGGAATTAAGTAGTTATTTGATTGTTTGAGTTTCGTCTCTCACTATTTCAAAGAAGAAAAATCCATAGGCTTTTTCCTGTTTTTACATATCCGGGTTGCAGTGGTAGCTAGCAACCTAGTAAGAGACGATCACGTCCAATGTTAAGAAATATAAAAACCCATAGTTCCTAAAAAGGAGTCAGATCAAAACAAAAAGTACACCATTAGAGCCGCCTTGTCCGAAAGCCCTGTATAGTAAACTTTCTGTCCCTTGGCTTGAATAGCAAGGGAAATATATTGGCTTGAAAATCAAGAAAAGTGGTAGCTACTAAAACATTCTGCCTAAACGGGAAATTTTTTTTTCTTTTTTCTTCTTTTCCAGAGATAGCTTGGCACTGGAACATCGTAGAGGGTTGTTCAATAGCTCATTTTAAAGGAAATTAATTGGGTTAAAAACATTTTGTAACTAAAATAAATTATTTCTAAAAGAGAATAAATTTTTCCACCAAAAACTGCATTTTTGATGTCTTTTCACACTGCAGTCTTTCAAACATAATCGTATACCAGCGGTAAGATTTGAACCCACGCCTCCGAAGAGACTGGTGGCTAACACCAGTGCCTTGGACCACTCGGCCACGCTGCCTCTCATAAACAACTATATATGTGAATCTGGGTTGCAGCAGTAGCTAGAAATCTAGTAAGAGACGATCAGTCCAATGATAAGAAATATAACAAAACTCCTAAAAATAGAGTCAAATCAAAACAAAAGTACATCATTAGAATTACCTTGTCCGGGTTGCAGCGGTAGCTAGCAACCTAGTAAGAGACGATCACGTCCAATGTTAAGAAATATAAAAACCCATAGTTCTTAAAAAAAGAGTCAGATCAAAACAAAAAGTACACCATTAGAACCGCCTTGTCCGAAACCCCTGCATAGTAAAATTTCTGTCCCTTGGCTTGAACAGCAAGGGAAATATATTGGCTTGAAAATCAAGAAAAGTGGCAGCTACTACAACATTCTGCCTAAACGGGATATTTTTTTCTTTTTTTCTTTTTTTTTCTTTTTTTGTATCCAGAGATAGCTTGGCACTGGAACATCGTAGAGGGTTGTTCAATAGCTCATTTTAAAGGAAATTAATTGGGTTAAAAATCTATAGTAACTAAAATAAATTATTTCTAAAAGAAAATAAATTTTTCCACCAAAAACTGCATTTTGATGTCTTTTCACACTGCAGTCTTTCAAACATAATCGTATACCAGCGGTAAGAATTGAACCCACGCCTCTGAAGAGATTGGTGGCTAACACCAGTGCCTTGGACCACTCGGCCAGGCTGCCTCTCATAAATAAATATATATGTGAATTTGGGTTGCAGCAGTAGCTAGCAACCTAGTAATAGACGATCAGTCCAATGCTAAGAAATATAAAAACCCAAAACTCCTAAAAATAGAGTCAGATCAAAACAAAAGTACATCATTAGAAATACCTTGTTTGAAACCCTACTAGATAAATAATGAACGTCATCATTGTTTTATATTAGAGCTATGACGTGATTAGAGTGACGTCATAATTAGTATATAAGGAAAGTCAAAACTGAAAATTCTTTCATTCTTTATTATAATAATGTTTAGATAAAAGCAGTATATACTCAAGTTTAAGAAAGATTACTAAAAAAACAACATAGATATTAACTTGAAAAGAAAAAAGAAAAGGTATTCAACCGACAAGGTGTATCGAGAAGTAATAATTGAGAGAGCAAAACAAAGGTATTCAACCGACCAGGCGTATCGAGAAGTAATAATTGAGAGAGCAAAAGAAAACAGCAAGATGTGTTATCACAATGATGAAGATTATAGACATGCAAAAATTGAGACAGCCAAACAAAAGATCAAGGAACGGTATGGTAATGATGAACATTACAGAGAAGCAAGAATTGAGCAGGCTAAACAAAAGATCAAGGAGCGTTATCACAATGATAAACTTTATAGAGAAGCAACAATTGAGCAGGCTAGACAAAAGAGCAGGGAACGTTATCACAATGATGAAGATTATAGACATGCAAAAATTGAGACAGCCAAACAAAAGATCAAGGAACGGTATGGTAATGATGAACATTACAGAGAAGCAAGAATTGAGCAGGCTAGACAAAAGAGCAGGGAACGGTATGATAATGATGAAGATTACCGAAACAAACATAAGAAAAAAGTTGCTACCAGAATAATGGGTAGATACTGGGGTGACAAAAGCTATAATGAAAAAATTAAATTCTCTGTGAGGTTGTACCGAAGAACGCATAAGGACAAAGGGAAAAATTACATTCAGAAATACAAGAAGATGGCAAAAATGCAGGCTGATCTTCGTAAATTGAGAAACATTTTACGCATGTTTTACCAGGATCACGAAAAGTATTCAAAATTACAGATTAAAATTCTCTTTGAAAGAGCGGATGCCGTTGAAAAGTCGGCTAGAAATTCCTTGGCAAAGCTTCATAGTAATATCCAAAAGAAATGTTGTCAGTTTAATGAAAAGCTTCCAAGGTATGGATTGGCAACTGCGGAACAGTTTACAGATGCAATGGAAAATGTTCGACAACACAGTGAATATACGGAGGCGTACTTCTTTGAAAATTCGTATATTAATTTTGTAAGGAGCAATTGCAGTTTATGTAGCAGCAATAAAAATATATATACAAGCATACCTATCAACAGCGAAGGAAAAGCAATGTTTTTCAATTATGGCGAAAACGAGCCTGTTAGGGTTATTAGTAAATGTGTTTGTAAGACTAATGATTTAGAACAAATTTATAATAAAGAACGACCTCTTGCCTATACTAAGTTTTATACGCCACTTAACTATAGTATAGGTTAGTAATTCCACAGATAGCTTGGCACTGGAACATCGTAGAGTTGTTTAATTGCTCATTTTAAAGGAAATTAATTGAGTTAAAAATATTTACAGTAAAGAACGATCTCTGGCCATAGTAACTGATATATGGTGGTTGCCGTCCTTTGGCTTGAATAACAAAAAAATATATTGGTTTGAAAATCAAGAAAATTGACTTTAACCACGTTATCTTCCACAAACAGCATTTTTTTTTCTTCTTTTCCACAGATATCTTGGCGCTGAAACATCGTAGAGAGTTGTTCAATGGCTCATTTTAACGGAAATTAATTGGGTTAAAAATGTTTTTTACAGTAAAGAACGATCTCTTGCCCATAGTAACTGATATATGGTGGTTCAAGGTGTAGCTGAAAGCTATCCAGATTGCAGCTGGATCCGGGTTGCAGCGCCTTTCCGGGTTGCAGCGGTAGCTAGCAACCTAGTAAGAGACGATCACGTCCAATGTTAAGAAATATAAAAACCCATAGTTCTTAAAAAAAGAGTCAGATCAAAACAAAAAGTACACCATTAGAACCGCCTTGTCCGAAACTTCTGCATAGTAAAATTTCTGTCCCTTGGCTTGAACAGCAAGGGAAATATATTGGCTTGAAAATCAAGAAAAGTGGCAGCTACTACAACATTCTGCCTAAACGGGATATTTTTTCTTTTTTTTTCTTTTTCTTTTTCTTTTTCTGTATCCAGAGATAGCTTGGCACTGGAACATCGTAGAGGGTTGTTCAATAGCTCATTTTAAAGGAAATTAATTGGGTTAAAAATCAATAGTAACTAAAATAAATTATTTCTAACAGAGAATAAATTTTTCCACCAAAAACTGCATTTTGATGTCTTTTCACACTGCAGTCTTTCAAACATAATCGTATACCAGCGGTAAGAATTGAACCCGCGCCTCTGAAGAGACTGGTGGCTAACACCAGTGCCTTGGACCACTCGGCCAGGTTATAATAAAGAACGACCTCTTGCCTATACTAAATTTTATACGCCACTTAATTATAGTATAGGTTAGTAATTCCACAGATAGCTTGGCACTATAACATCGTAGAGAGTTTTTCAATAGCTCATTTTCAAGGAAACTATCGGGGTTAAAAACCTTTTGTAATTAAAACAAATTATTTTTAAAATAGAATCAGTTTCATATTTTATAATAAAGAACGACCTCTTGCCTATACTAAATTATATAGACCACTTAACTATAGTATAGGTTAGTAAATTTACACTAAAAGACGATCACTGAAATAACTAACCATTCCATACATTGGACTTGCTTGGCACTGGAACATCGTAGAGAGTTGTTCAATGGCTAATTTTAAACATATTTCATATTAAAGATTGATCAATGATTATATAAAGGACAGATATAGTTCATCATAAATATTATTTGTCAATTATTACAATAAAATACGATCACTAGAATAACAAACCATTGGAAACATTGGACTTAGTTAGATACTTGATTGTTTGAGGTTCGTCTCTTACTATTTCAAAGAAGAAAAATCCGTAGGCTTTTTCCTGTTTGTAACTAGGTTATATATATCACAGACATCACTAGATTTACTTTATTTCGGACAAAAGCACAAAAACTTATTTATAAAGTTACACATTCCTAAATCAGCTTAAAATTAGGATTCTTCCTCAGTTGGCAGTTACAATTTATATTTGTTTTTAAAAGGGTTACTATAAGCTGGAGTTCGTTCTTTATCCGGGTTGCAGCGGTAGCAAAACCTAGTAAGAGACGATCACCTCCAATGTTAAGAAATATAAAACCCCCCAACTCCTAAAAAAAGAGTCAGATCAAAACAAAAAGTACACCATTAGAACCGCCTTGTCTGAAACCTCTATAAAGAAAACTTACCGCCCTTTGGCTTGAATAACAAAGAAAATATATTGGCTTGAAAATCAAGAAAATTACATAAAGGATCGATACTGTAAATGGGAATTCTCTAAGTAACATCGATATCATAATTTTATTGATAACTTAATTAAAAAACTAAAAGAAATTGACCCTGAATGGCCTTGAACCAGCAACCTTTCGGTTAATTATCAATCATGCTAGCCAGTAGCACAACAACGTTTTTACTTAAAGCTGTAATGTTAACAATATGATCTATAAGGGATCGATACAGTTCATTATAAGCTGGGACTATATAAGATTCCTCAGATATAGCTGTAACCTAGATATATTAAAAGACGATCATTTGAAGAACAAACCATTGCATACATTGGACTTAGTTTATCTGCCTGATTCTTTGAGAGTCGTCTCTTACTACTCCAATTTTCCTGTTTGTAATCAGAGTTTACATAATCTGGGTTGTCAATATAATAAAGAAGGAACCTTAGCTCATATTTTACATAAAGGATTAGATTAATGACCAAAGTCTATCTCATAGTAACTGTTGCAGTAGGGAAAAGAAAAAGAGGTCTGTGGTGTATATGACTCATACGAGGTTAAATTTGATTTGAAATAAACCCGAACAGCTAAAGCAAAAACCCTGAAAAATTTCCGAGGAAATGAAATTTTCCAAAGAATCCGGGTTGCAGCGGTAGCTAGCAACCTAGTAAGAGACGATCACGTCCAATGTTAAGAAATATAAAAACCCCTAACTCCTAAAAATGAGTCAGATCAAAACAAAAAGTACACCATTAGAACCGCCTTGTCCAAAACCCCTGTAAGGAAACATACCGTCCTTTGGCTTGAATAAGAAGGAATTATATTGGCTTGAAAATCAAGAAAATTGACTTTAACCACGTTATTCTCCACAAACGGGATATTTTTTCTTTCTTCTTCTTGTTTCCCACAGATAGTTTGGCACTGGAACATCTTATAGAGTTGTTCAATGGCTCATTTTAAAGGAAATCTCTAGATCTAGTGCTATTTGTACTTATTTTTTTTTAAATCAATTATTTTTTACGAAAAACTAAAATTTTTTATATTCAATATTGATCAATGACGTCATAGTCGTTGGATATAGTTAGTACATAAAGGCTCGATCATAGAATTTAAGCTGAAACTAAGTAAAGGACAATTATGCCTCCATATATTCACAGTGATGTATAAGATTTCCCATTACATCTGTAAACTGTTCCACAGTTGCCGGTCCATCCCTTGGAAGCTTTTAACTAAACATGCAACATTTCTTTTGGATATTACTATGAAGTTCTGCG
Organism: Artemia sp. Qi Xiang Cuo; assembly: GCF_049724085.1. Taxonomy (NCBI): domain Eukaryota; kingdom Metazoa; phylum Arthropoda; class Branchiopoda; order Anostraca; family Artemiidae; genus Artemia; species Artemia sp. Qi Xiang Cuo. The sequence goes on from NC_142809.1 coordinate 24,055,279, forward strand.
AAAGCATCTCTAGCTGACTTTTCAACAAAATCCGTTCTTTCAGAGATAATTTTAATCTTTAATTTTGAATATTTTTCGTAATCCCGGTAAAACATTCGTAAATTTTTTTTCAATTTACAAAGAACAGCCTGTGCGTTCTTTGCAGCTTGTGTAAACTGCAAAAATATCCATGGTATCCCAGCAATAGTTTGAATATTTCAATTCAAGCTAGAAAAATACCTTAAAATGTTAAAATTAGTTTTATTTTTGGTTAGGTTCTAACTACCCGATGTGAGAAGTTGAACAATATACTTCTATGTTCTTTTCATCGACAACAAAGAATTGAGATTTGTTGTACTAAATTTAGAAAACCTGTTGATGTGACTGCGTGAAGAATGTCTAGACACATCATCAAACTTATAATTACTTCTTTACTATCAGTTACTGTAGCGTATTGGTTAGTGAACTTTCCTCTTAACAAGGAAGGTAGAAGTTCGAGTCGTTCTAAAGTAACAAGTGACTATTTAAAGGACTTTATAAAGAAAATTTATAATAAAGAACGACTTTTTGCCTGTACTAAAATAAAAATCCATCCGAGTTGCAGCGGTAGCTAGCAACCTAGTAAGAGACGATCACGTCCAATGTTAAGAAATATAAAAACCCATAATTCCTAAAAAAGGAGTCAGATCAAAACAAAAAGTACACCCTTAGAACCGCCTTGTCCGAAATCCCTGCATAGTAACTTTCTGTCCCTTGGCTTGAACAGCAAGGGAAATATATTGGCTTGAAAATCAAGAAAAGTGGCAGCTACTACAACATTCTGCCTAAACGGGATATTTTTTTTCTTTGTATCCAAAGATAGCTTGGCACTTGAACATCGTAGATAGTTGTTCAATGGCTCATTTTAAAGGAAATTAATTGGTTTAAAAATCTATATTAACTAAAATATAATAAAGAACGACCTTTTGCCTATAGTAAATTTTTTTACAATAAAGAACGACACCTAGCCCATTAAAAATGAAACATAAATAGGGATTATGTAATTTCCATCAGTATCTTGGCTGTAGAGACGGCTGATACCTAGTAAAGAACAAACCATTACAGCAAAGAACATTTCATGTTAAAGATTGATCAATGATGCCATAATCATAGTTTGTAGCCAGGTCGTCTCTTACTATTCCAATCAAGAAAAAGCCATAGGCTTTTTCCTGTTTTTATAGTAAAGAACGAACTCTTGCCCTTAGTTACCTACTATGTCTTGTCAAATTAGCTAATTAATTTCATCTAATTTCGTTTAAAAATAATTCCCGTACCGGGATTTGAACCCAAACCAATTAATTGAAAGCCAACTATCCTAAACCACTAGACCATATGAGATATATATAAAAGGTAATTAATTGTTTTATGATCTCTTATAGCATAAAGTTCATCGGATATAGCTTAAATTACATTAAAAGACGATCAATGAAATAGCAAACCATTCCATACATTGAATTTAGCTACTTGATTGTTTGAGTTTCGTATCTTACTATTTAGAGGAAGAAAAAGCCGTAGGCTTTTTCCTGTTTGTATTTACAGTTAAAAAATGAACTCAAGCCCAAAGAAACTGAACCCTGTGGTTCCTTCATATTATCTCCATTATTTTAGCTAGGATGTAAATAAACAAGTTTCTTTTTCAAATTTTAAATTTAAAGGATAGTGATTTTAATTCAACCTATTAAAAGTTCTCCCCAACGGGGAATCGAGCCCCGCTCTCCCATGCAACAAGTTCGCAGTACTTACCATTAGACTATCGAAGACTTATATAGTGAAAGTTACATATAAGATATGATAAAAATTTTATCCGGGTTGCAGCAGTAGTTTACAGTAAAGAACAATCTCTCACCCATAGTACATAAATAGAACGATGTCAGCCAAGAGGATCTAGTGTAGTACTATTTAATAAAATTTTTATTTAGACTTTAAATAGATAAATGTCTAAAAATTACTTCTGGCAGGATTTGATACCCCTAGCAACTGAAGTATCAAATTAAACAGTTCGTGGTCATAATAAAGAGCTTTGTAATGGCTTATTTTAAAGGAAACTGCTGTATATAGAAATTTTTTGTAATTAACAAAAATAAGTATTTTTATAGAATAAATTTTTACGATACGGTAAAGAAGTAACTCTAGGCCATATTAACTAATATAATTTTGAATTATAGTAAAGAACGAAGATATTATCACTTAAGACCCATGTCACAGCGGTAGCTAGCAACATAACAAGAGAGGATCACGTCTAATACTAAGAAATGTAATATTTCTGGGTTGCAAGGTAGCTAGTTACATAAAGGCTCGTTCATCGAATTTAAGCTGAATTATAATAAAGATCAAACTCTTCCCTATACTAACTTGCATACGCAACTTCACTATAGTTAAGATTAGAGTATTTATATGAAATAACAAACCATTCCATACATTGGACTTAGTTAACTACTTGATTGTTTGAGTTTCGTCTCTTACTATTTAAAAGAAGGAAAAGCAGTAGGCTTTTTCCTGTTTGTATTTATAGTTAAAAAACGAACTCAAGTCCAAACAAACTGAACACTGTGGTTCATTCATATTATCTTCATTATTTTATCTAGAATGTAAGTAAACAAGTTTCTTTTTTAAAATTTAAATTGAAAAGATAGTGATTTTAATTCAACATATTAAGAGTTCTCACCGATGGGGAATCGAACCCCCTTCTCCCAGATGACAAGTGGGCATACTTACCATTAGACTATCGGAAACTTAGAAAATAAAAGTTACATATAATATATGTTAATAATTTTTTAATCCGCTTTACATAAAGGCTCGATCATCGAATTTTTACATTAAAGTACGAACTTTAGTCCATAGTCCGGGTTGCAGCGGTAGCTAGCAACCTAGTAAGAGACGATCACGTCCAATGTTAAGAAATATAAAAACCCATAGTTCCTAACAAAGGAGTCAGATCAAAACAAAAAGTACAACATTAGAACCGCCTTGTCCGAAACCCCTGTATAGGAAACTTTCTGTCCCTTGGCTTGAACAGCAAGGGAAATATATTGGCTTGAAAATCAAGAAAATTGACTTTAACCACGTTATTCTCCCAAAACGGGATATTTTTTTCTCTTTTCTTTTTTCTTTTCCATAGATAGCTTGGCACTGGAACATCGTAGAGGGTTGTTCAATAGCTCTTTTTAAAGGAAATTAATTGGTTAAAAATCTATAGTAACTAAAATAAATTATTTCTAAAAGAGAATAAATTTTTCCACCAAAAACTGCATTTTTGATGTCTTTTCACACTGCAGTCTTTCAAACATAATCGTATACCAGCGGTAAGATTTGAACCCACGCCTCCGAAGAGACTGGTGGCTAACACCAGTGTCTTGGACCACTCGGCCAGGCTGCCTCTTATAATTTGGGCTGCAGCAGTAGCTAGCAACCTAGTAAGAGACGATCAGTCCCATGCTAAGAAATATAAAAACCCAAAACTCCTAAAAATAGAGTAAGATCAAAACAAAAGTACATCATTAGAGCTACCATGTCTGAAACCCTACTAGATAAATAATGAATGTCGTCATAGCTTTATATTAGAGCTATGACGTGAATAGAAAAACACGAAATTATATTGTTGTTTCTGATGACGTCATGAAATAATATCATTGCGCCATGACGTCAATAAAATCATTACGCCGTGACGTCATCATTACTACTTAAGAACGACAAAGATGTAAATTCTCTCATTCTTGATTAGAATAATGGTTAGATCGAAGCAAGCTATATGCAATTTGAAAAAATAGTGCTACACAAACAACAGAGATAGTATCTTGAAAAGAGAAAAGCAAAGGTATTCAACCGACCAGGCGTATCGAGAAGTAAAAATTGAGAGAGCAAAACAAAGGTATTCAACCGACCAGGCCTATCGAGAAGTAATAATTGAGAGAGCAAAACGAAACAGCAAGATGTGTTATCACAATGATGAAGATTATAGACATGCAAAAATTGAGACAGCCAAACAAAAGTTCAAGGAGAGTTATCTCAATGATGAAGATTACCGCATCAAATATAAGAAAAACCAAAAGCAAAGGTATTCAACCGTCCAGGTGTATCGAGAAGTAAAATATAATAAAGAACGAACTCTTTCCTATACTAAATAAGCCTATACTAGTTAATGATATAGCAATGATATCCGGGATGCAGCGCTTGCTAGCAACCTAGTAAGAGACGATCACGTCCAATGTTAAGAAATATAAAAACCCATAGTTCCTAAAAAAAGGAGTCAGATCAAAACAAAAAGTACTCCATTAGATCCGCCTTGTCTGAAATCCCTGTATAGGAAACTTTCTGTCCCTTGGCTTAAACAGCAAGGGAAATATATTGGCTTGAAAATGAAGAAAAGTGGCAGCTACTACAACATTCTGCCTAAACGGCATATTTTTTTCCTGTTTTCTTTCTTGTCTTCCAAAGATAGCTTGGCACTGGAACATCGTAGAGAGTTGTTCAATGGCTCATTTTAAAGGAAATTAATTGTGTTAAAAAACTTTTGTAAGTAAAATAAATTATGTCTAAGAGATAATAAATTTTTCAATTAAAAACTGCATTTTTGATGTCTTTTCATACTGCAGTCTTTTCAAAGATATTTGATTTTTGTACATAAATCATAATCGTATACCATTATGTCTACTAATAGCCATATATGACGTAATATCTAAAACCTATTGTGTACTAATAACCATATATGACGTAATGAGCGACATGACGTAAAAATTGAAAAAATCAATTTTTATTACATAAAGGCTCGATCATCGGATTTTAGCTGAAACTAAGTAAACGACAATTATGCCTCCAAATATTCACAGTGATGTTTATGATTTCCCATTACATCTGTAAACTGTTCCATCCGAGTTGCAGCGATAGCTAGCAACCTAGTAAGAGACGATCACATCCAATGTTAAGAAATATAAAAACCCATAGTTCCTAAAAAAGGAGTCAGATCAAATTAAAGTAAAGAACGATCTCTAACTGATATATCCGGGTTGCAGCGGTAGCTAGCAACCTAGTAAGAGACGATCACGTCCAATGTTAAGAAATGTAAAAACCCATAGTTCTTAAAAAAAGAGTCAGATCAAAACAAAATTACAATAAAGAACAAACTCTAGCCTATATTTTATTTTACAGTAATTCGGGTTGCAGAGGTAGCTAGCAACCTAGTAAGAGACGATCACGTCCAACGTTAATCCGGGTTGCAGCGGTAGCTAGCAACCTAGTAAGAGACGATCACGTCCAATGTTAAGAAATATAAAAACCCATAGCTCCTAAAAAAGGAGTCAGATCAAAACAAAAAGTACACCATTAGAACCGCCTTGTCCGAAACCCCTGTATAGGAAACTTTCTGTCCCTTGGCTTGAACAGCAAGGGAAATATATTGGCTTGAAAATCAAGAAAATTGACTTTAACCACGTTAGTCTCCCCAAACGGGATATTTTTTTTTCTTTTTTTGTATCCAGAGATAGCTTGGCACTGGAACATCGTAGAGGGTTGTTCAATAGCTCATTTTAAAGGAAATTAATTGGGTTAAAAATCTATAGTAACTAAAATAAATTATTTCTAAAAGTGAATAAATTTTTCCAATAAAAACTGTATTTTTGATGCAGTGACGTCATAATTACTATATAAGAAACGTCAAAACTGTAAATGGTCTCATTCATGAATACATAACGTCATACGCAGTGACGTCATAATTAGTATATAATAAGGAAAGTCAAAACTGAAAATTCTCTCATTCTTGATTAGAATAATCCGGGTTGCAGCGGTAGCTAGCAACCTAGCAAGAGACGATCACGTCCAATGTTAAGAAATATAAAAACCCATAGTTCTTAAAAAAAGAGTCAGATCAAAACAAAAAGTACACCATTAGAACCGCCTTGTCCGAAACCCCTGCATAGTAAAATTTCTGTCCCTTGGCTTGAACAGCAAGGGAAATATATTGGCTTGAAAATCAAGAAAAGTGGCAGCTACTACAACATTCTGCCTAAACGGGATATTTTTTTCTTTTTTTTTCTTTTTTTTTTCTTTTTTCTTTTCCACAGATAGCTTGGCACTGGAACATCATAAAGGGTTGTTCAATAGCTCATTTTAAAGGAAATTAATTGGGTTAAAAATCTATAGTAACTAAAATAAATTATTTATAAAAGAGAATAAATTTTTCCACCAAAAACTGCATTTTTGATGTCTTTTCACACTGCAGTCTTTCAAACATAATCGTATACCAGCGGTAAGAATTGAACCCACGCCTCTGAAGAGACTGGTGGCTAACACCAGTGCCTTGGACCACTCGGCCAGGCTGCCTCTCATAAATAAATATATATGTGAATTTGGGTTGCAGCAGTAGCTAGCAACCTAGTAATAGACGATCAGTCCAATGCTAAGAAATATAAAAACCCAAAACTCCTAAAAATAGAGTCAGATCAAAACAAAAGTACATCATTAGAAATACCTTGTCTGAAACCCTACTAGATAAATAATGAACGTCATCATAGTTTTATATTAGAGCTATGACGTGAATAGAGTGACGTCATAATTAGTATATAAGGAAAGTCATCCGGGTTGCAGCGGTAGCTAGCAATCTAGTTATAATAAAGATCAAACTCTTCCCTATACTAACTTGCATACGCAGCTTCACTACAGTTAAGATTACAGTATTTATATTTTGACATTAAAAGACGATCACTGAAATAACAAACCATTCCATACATTGGACTTAGTTAGCTACTTGATTGTTTGAGTTTCGTCTCTTACTATTTAAAAGAAGAAAAAGCCGTAGGCTTTTCCCTGTTTGTATTTATAGTTAAAAAACGAACTCAAGATCAAAGAAACTGAACACTGTTGTTCATTCATATTATCTTCATTATTTTAGCTAGAATGTAAATAAACAAGTTTCTTTTTTAAATTTTAAATTGAAAAGATAGTGCTTTTAATTCAACATATTAAAAGTTCTCCCCAACGAGGAATCGAACCCCCTTCTCCCAGGTAACAAGTGGGCATACTTACCATTAGACTATCAAAGACTTACAAAAAAAAAGTTACATATAAGATATGATAATAATTTTTTAATCCGGGTTACATAAAGGCTCGATCATCGAATTTTTGCATTAAAGATTACAATAAAGAACGACACCTAGCCAATGTTAGCTGAAACATTAATAGGGATTCTGTAATTTCTATATCCAGGATGCAGCGGTAGCTAGCAACCTAGTAAGAGACGATCACGTCCAATGTTAGGAAATATTTTGGGTTGCAGCGGTAGCTAGCAACCTAGTAAGAGACGATCACGTCCAATGTTAATTATCCGGGTTGCAGCGGTAGCTAGCAACCTAGTAAGAGACGATCACGTCCAATGTTAAGAAATATAAAAACCCATAGCTCTTAAAAAAAGAGTCAGATCAAAACAAAAAGTACACCATTAGAACCGCCTTGTCCGAAACCCCTGCATAGTAAAATTTCTGTCCCTTGGCTTGAACAGCAAGGGAAATATATTGGCTTGAAAATCAAGAAAAGTGGCAGCTACTACAACATTCTGCCTAAACGGGATATTTTTTTCTTTTTTTTTCTTTTTTCTTTTCCACAGATAGCTTGGCACTGGAACATCGTAAAGGGTTGTTCAATAGCGCATTTTAAAGGAAATTAATTGGGTTAAAAATCTATAGTAACTAAAATAAATTATTTCTAAAAGAGAATTAATTTTTCCACCAAAAACTGCATTTTTGATGGCTTTTCACACTGCAGTCTTTCAAACATAATCGCATACCAGCGGTAAGAATTGAACCCACGCCTCTGAAGAGACTGGTGGCTAACACCAGTGCCTTGGACCACTCGGCCAGGCTGCCTCTCATAAATAAATATATATGTGAATTTGGGTTGCAGCAGTAGCTAGCAACCTAGTAATAGACGATCAGTCCAATGCTAAGAAATATAAAAACCCAAAACTCCTAAAAATAGAGTCAGATCAAAACGAAAGTACATCATTAGAAATACCTTGTCTGAAACCCTACTAGATAAATAATGAACGTCATCATAGTTTTATATTAGAGCTATGACGTGAATAGAGTGACGTCATATCCGGGTTGCAGCGGTAGCTAGCAACCTAGTAAGAGACGATCACGTCCAATGTTAAGAAATATAAAAACCCATAGTTCTAAAAAAAAAGAGTCAGATCAAAACAAAAAGTACACCATTAGAACCGCCTTGTCCGAAACCCCTGCATAGTAAAATTTCTGTCCCTTGGCTTGAACAGCAAGGGAAATATATTGGCTTGAAAATCAAGAAAAGTGGCAGCTACTACAACATTCTGCCTAAACGGGATATTTTTTTTTTCTTTTTTCTTTTTTCTTTTCCACAGATAGCTTGGCACTGGAACATCGTAAAGGGTTGTTCAATAGCGCATTTTAAAGGAAATTAATTGGGTTAAAAATCTATAGTAACTAAAATAAATTATTTCTAAAAGAGATCCGGGTTGCAGCGGTAGCTAGCAACCTAGTAAGAGACGATCACCTCCAATGTTAAGAAATATAAAAACCCGTAGCTCCTAAAAAAGAGTCAGATCAAAACAAAAAGTACACCATTAGAACCGCCTTGTCCAAATCCTCCATAAAGGAAACTTACCGCCCTTTGGCTTGAATAACAAAGAAAATATATTGGCTTGAAAATCAAGAAAATAGACTTTTACCACGTTATTCTCCCCAAACGGGATATTTTTTTGTTTCTTTTCCACAGATAGCTTGGCACTGGAACATCGTAGAGAGTTGTTCAATGGCTCATTTTAAAGGAAATCTCTAGATCTAGCGCTATTTGTACTTATTTTTTTTTAATTAATTTTTTTTTACGAAAAACTTAATTTTTTATATACAATATTAAACAATGACGTCATAGTCTTTGGATGTAGTTAGTACATAAAGTCTGGATCATCGAATTAAAGCTGAAACTAAGTAAAGAACAATTATGCCTACATATATTCACAGTGATGTATAAAATTTCCCATTACATCTGTAAACTGTTTCACAGTTGCCGGTTCATACCTTGGATGCTTTTCAATAAACATGCAACATTTCTTTTGGATATTACTATGAAGTTTTGCGAAAGCATCTCTAGCTGACTTTTCAACAAAATCCATTCTATCAGAGATAATTTTAATCTTTTTATAATAAGGAACGATTGCAATAAAGAACGACACCTAGCCCATGTTAACTGAAACATAAATAGAGATTATTTAATTTCCATCAGTATCATGGCTGTAGAGATGGCTGAAACCTAGTAAAGAACAAATTGCAACGGTAGCTAGCAACCTAGTAAGAGACGATCACGTTCAATGTTATCCGGGTTGCAGCGGTAGCTAGCAACCTAGTAAGAGACGATCACGTCCAATGTTAAGAAATATAAAAACCCATAGTTCTTAAAAAAAGAGTCAGATCAAAACAAAAAGTACACCATTAGAACCGCCTTGTCCGAAACCCCTGCATAGTAAAATTTCTGTCCCTTGGCTTGAACAGCAAGGGAAATATATTGGCTTGAATCCGGGTTGCAGCGGTAGCTAGCAACCTAGTAAGAGACGATCACGTCCAATGTTAAGAAATATAAAAACCCATAGCTCCTAAAAAAGGAGTCAGATCAAAACAAAAAGTACATCATTAGAACCGCCTTGTCTGAAACCCCTGTATAGGAAACTTTCTGTCCCTTGGCTTGAACAGCAAGGGAAATATATTGGCTTGAAAATCAAGAAAATTGACTTTAACCACGTTATTCTCCCCAAACGGGATATTTTTTTCTTTTTTTTTTCTTTTTTTTTTTTCTTTTGTATCCAGAGATAGCTTGGCACTGGAACATCGTAGAGGGTTGTTCAATAGCTCATTTTTGTATATAATAAAGAACGACCTCTTGCCTATACTAAATTTTATACGCCACTTATTTATAGTATAGGTTAGTAATTCAACAGTTAGATTGGTACTGGAACATCGTAGAGAATTGTTCAATGGCTCATTTTAAAGGAAATTTATGGGGTTAAAACTTCTTCTAATTAAAATAAATCGTTTTTAGTACCTTGAGAAATTTTAATTATGTTTCTTATGAAATCATCATAAGTTAAAATTTCCCATACAAAATTTGAACTCAATCCAACTGGGTGAGAACTATCCCAACCTCTAGACCATATAGGACTTATTAAAATATCCGATAAATGACGTTTGTGTTAAAGAACAAATTATAAACCTGTTAGCTGTCTGATTATTTGAGGATCGTCTCTTACTTTTCCAAAGAAGAAAAAGCCGTAGGCTTTTTCCTGTTTGTAATTTATAATCTGGATTCAAGCGGTAGTTATAGTAAAGAACGGACTCAAGCCCAAAGAAACTGAACCCTGTGGTTCATTCATATTATCTTCCCTATTTTAGATAGGTTATAATAAAGAACAAACTTTAGCCTATACTAACTGAAATGTTTATGATAAATATTATACGGATTGCAGCGGTAGCTAGTAACCTAGTAAGAAACGATCACGTCCAATGTTAAGAAATATAAAAACCCATAATCTGGGTTGCAGCGGTAGCTAGCATCCTAGTAAGAGATCCGGGTTGCAGTGGTAGCTAGCAACCTAATAAGAGTTTACATTAAAAGACGATCATTCAAAGAACATACCATTGTATATATTGGACTTGGTTAGCTGCTTGATTCCTTGTAAGAGATCTTTTTTGTCAAATGAAACTAGATTTATTCCTGAAAATTTTAAATTGAATAATTTTATTTAACTGCAAAGTGCAGAAGTAATTATGGTGTCTCATCAATAATTTTCATTTTTTAATTAAAACCAGAAAAAAAACCTGAAACTTTTAAAATTAGGTTGGTTTTCCCCTTGCTTCAATTGATTCGTTACGGCACTTCACATTAAAATCGGGGTTGCAGCGGTAGCTAGCAACCTAGTAAGAGACGATCACGTCCAATGTTATGAAATATAAAAACCCGTAACACCTAAAAAAAAAAGTCACATCAAAACAAAAAGTACACCATTAGAACCGCCTTGTCCGAAACCCCTGTACAGTAAACTTTCTTTTATTTGGCTTGAACAGCAAGGGAAATATATTGGCTTGAAAATCAAGAAAAGTGGCGGCTACTACAACATTCTGCCTAAACGGCATATTTTTTTCTTTCTTTTTTTCTCTTTTCCACAGATAGCTTGGCACTGGAACATTGTAGAGAATTGTTCAGTGGCTCATTGTAAAGGAAATTAATTGGGTTAAAAATTTTACATTAGAGAACCAACTGTAGCCGATAATAGCTGAAGTATTAAAAGGTTACATCAAGGAAAAAACTGTTGCCTATAGTAACTGAAGTAATAAAAGGAATCATTGCATAGATAATTATTTTAATATGAAATTTTTAAGAAATTATTTCTTAAGAAATTCCTCAAGAAATCATCATAAGAAAAAATTTCCCATACCTGGAATAGAACTCAAGGCAACTGGGTGAGAGCCAGCTATCAAACAGTTCGTGGTAACGAACTGTATAGTAAGAGCGATTCGTCTCCACAGAAACCGAAACTCTAAAAAACTGAATTTTAATATCAATAGACACATCAAAAGAATTGGATTTTTATGCTGATTTTAAATATTTAAGTTTCATCAAGATTAGTCTTACTAATCAAAAGTTACAGGCCTGGGAAAATTTGCCCTATTTTCGAAAAAAGGGGAAAAAACCCTAAAAAGTCATAGAATCTTAATGAAAATCCCACCAACAGTTTCAGCTTATCAGAAAACCTTGTTGTAGAGGTTTCAAGCTATCTGTATAAATGAGGAATTTGGTATTTTTCGCCAGAAGAAAGATTACGGATGCGTGTTTATTTGCCCTTTTTACCAGGGGTGATCGTATCGACCCAGTGGTCCTAGAATTTCACGAGAGGGCTCATTTAAATGAACATTAAAAGTTCTAGTGCCTTTAAAAAAAAATTAGATTAAAAAAGCCATGGGCCTTTTCCTGTTTTCAAACAATTCGTGGTAGCGAACTGTATAGTAAGAGCGACTCGTCTCAAGAGTAACAGAAATCCGGGTTGCAGCGGTAGCTAGCAACCTAGTAAGAGACGATCACGTCCAATGTTAAGAAATATAAAAACCCATAGTTCTTAAAAAAAGAGTCAGATCAAAACAAAAAGTACACCATTAGAACCGCCTTGTCCGAAACCCCTGCATAGTAAAATTTCTGTCCCTTGGCTTGAACAGCAAGGGAAATATATTGGCTTGAAAATCAAGAAAAGTGGCAGCAACTACAACATTCTGCCTAAACGGGATATTTTTTTCTTTTTTTCTTTTTTTTTCTTTTGTATCCAGAGATAGCTTGGCACTGGAACATCGTAGAGGGTTGTTCAATAGCTCATTTTAAAGGAAATTAATTGGGTTAAAAATCTATAGTAACTAAAATAAATTATTTCTAAAAGAGAATATTACTATAAGGAACAAACTCTAGCCTATAGTAACTAAAATATAAAAATAAATTATTACATAATTACAAAAATATCTTATTTGTCAACTGAAACTAGAATAATTCCTGAAAATTTAAAATTCTTTTTTTATTTAACTGAAAACGGCAAAAATATTTATGGTGTCAGAGCAATAATTTTAATTTTGTAATTTAAATCAGAAAAATACTTTAAAATTTTAAAATTAGTTTGGTTTTTCTTTTGCATCAGTTGACTCGTTACGCCAGAAAAAAATTAAGCAACGCTAAGCCTAAAATGATTTGTGCTAAAATCATCATACTCTTTTTATTATATGTTTTGGAAATTCTGAAATGAGGCCTATTACAAATAGAACTATTCAAGCAACTGCAAGTGCAACTGATGAAACAGCTCCGAGTATAACTGAACAAAACATTATAGTAAAAATTGATCCAACGTCTGCAGGTACAAATCAACTTCAATTTGAGGCAAAAGCCATAAGGCAGTCAGAACAAGATAGAGATGAAAATCTGGGTTGCAGCGGTAGCTAGCAACCTAGTAAGAGACGATCACCTCCAATGTTAAAAAATATAAAAACCCCCAACTCCTAAAAAAAGAGTCAGATCAAAACAAAAAATACACCATTATAACCGCCTTGTCCGAATCCACTATAAAGGAAACTTACCGCCCTTTGGCTTGAATAACAAAGAAAATATATTGGCTTGAAAATCAAGCAAATTGACTTTTACCACGTTATTCTCCACAAACGGGATATTTTTTTCATTCCGCTTTTTTCCTGCTCAGCTAGCTGGGCACTGGAAAATCATAGAGAGCTGTATAATAGCTCATTTTAAAGGCAATTGCAACATCTAGTCACTTTTGTAATTAAAAATAAAATACTTTTTAAAGTAGAATCAATTTTGTCAAAAAATCCGGGTTGCAGCGGTAGCTAGCAACCTAGTAAGAGACGATCACGTCCAATGTTAAGAAATATAAAAACCCATAGTTCTTAAAAAAAAGAGTCAGATCAAAACAAAAAGTACACCATTAGAACCGCCTTGTCCGAAACCCCTGCATAGTAAAATTTCTATCCCTTGGCTTGAACAGCAAGGGAAATATATTGGCTTGAAAATCAAGAAAAGTGGCAGCAACTACAACATTCTGCCTAAACGGGATATTTTTTTCTTTTTTTCTTTTTTTTTTCTTTTGTATCCAGAGATAGCTTGGCACTGGAACATCGTAGAGGGTTGTTCAATAGCTCATTTTAAAGGAAATTAATTGGGTTAAAAATCTATAGTAACTAAAATAAATTATTTCTAAAAGAGAATATTACTATAAGGAACAAACTCTAGCCTATAGTAACTAAAATATAAAAATAAATTATTACATAATTACAAAAATATCTTATTTGTCAACTGACACTAGAATAATTCCTGAAAATTTAAAAGACTTTTTTTTATTTAACTGAAAACGGCAAAAATATTTATGGTGTCAGAGCAATAATTTTAATTTTGTAATTTAAATCAGAAAAATACTTTAAAATTTTAAAATTAGTTTGGTTTTTCTTTTGCATCAGTTGACTCGTTACGCCAGAAAAAAATTAAGCAACGCTAAGCCTAAAATGATTTGTGCTAAAATCATCATACTCTTTTTATTATATGTTTTGGAAATTCTGAAATGAGGCCTATTACAAATAGAACTATTCAAGCAACTGCAAGTGCAACTGATGAAACAGCTCCGAGTATAACTGAACGAAACATTATAGTAAAAATTGATCCAACGTCTGTATTATAATAAAGAACGACCTCTTGCCTATACTAAATTTTATAGGCCACTTAACTATAGTATAGGCTAGTGCAGTTATATTTAAGGTCAATATATTAAAATTTTCCACTTAAAGACGGTCATTGGAATAAAAACCCAATACATACATTTGATTTAGTTAGCTACTTAATTGTTTGAGACTAGTCTCTTACTATTTCAAAGAAGAAAAGCCGTAGGCTTTTTCCTGTTTGTAATCAATTAGAAAGAGTTCTACCTTTAAAATGAGTTACGTAGTGCTTTGAGTCGCTTGAAAACTTTTAAGTGAGTTACATTAAAAGAAGATCACTGAAATAACAAACCTTTCCATACATTGGACTTAGTTAGCTACTTGATTGTTTGAGTTTCGTCTCTTACTATTTAAAAGAAGAAAAAGCCGTAGGCTTTTTCCTGTTTGTATTTATAGTTAAAAAACGAACTCAAATCCAAAGAAACTGAACACTGTGGTTCATTCATATTATCTTCATTATTTTAGCTAGAATGTAAATAAACAAGTTTCTTTTTTAAATTTTAGATTGAAAAGATAGTGCTTTTAATTCAACATATTAAAAGTTCTTCCCGACGGGGAATCGAACCCCCTTCTCCCAAATAAAAAGTGGGCATACTTACCATTAGACTATGGATGACTTATAAAATAAAAGTTACATATAAGATATGATAATAATTTTTTAATCCGGGTTACATAAAGGCTCGATCATCGAATTTTTACATTAAAGAACGAACTTTAGTCCATAGTTTATCCGGGTTGCAGCGTTAGCTATCAACCTAGTAAGAGACGATCACGTCCAATGTTAAGAAATATAGGAACCCCTAACTCCTGAGAAAAGAGTCAGATCCGGGTTGCAGCGGTAGCTAGCAATCCGGGTTGCAGCGGTAGCTAGCAACCTAGTAAGAGACGATCACCTCCAATGTCAAGAAATATAAAACCCCCCAACTCCTAAAAAAAGAGTCAGATCAAAACAAAAAGTACACCATTAGAACCGCCTTGTCCGAATCCTCTATAAAGGAAACTTACCGCCCTTTGGCTTGAATAACAAAGAAAATATATTGGCTTGAAAATCAAGAAAATTGACTTTTACCACGTTATTCTCCACAAACGAGATATTTTTTTCTTTCCGCTTTTTTTTTCTGCTCAGCTAGCTGGGCACTGGAAAATCATAGAGAGCTGTATAATAGCTCATTTTAAAGGAAATTGCAACATCTAGTCACTTTTGTATTTAAAAATAAAATACTTTTTAAAGTAGAATCAATTTTGTCAAAAAAATTGCATTTTTGATGTATTTTCATACTGCAGTCTTTTCAAAGATATTTGAATTTTGAAGCAATAAAACAGTCCATGTAATGAACTCTATAGTAATAATAGCTACTTGTCTCAATAGTAACCGAAACTCCTGGAACCAAAATTTTCTTTTTTGGCTTAATCGCTAAAATTATTATGTAAACTGCAAAAATATTTATGATACCTAATCAGTAATAGTAATTTTTTAATTTAAACAACAAAAATACATGAAAATTCTAAAATTAGTTTTGCTTTTTGTCTCCTGGAAGAAATTTTTTTTTCATCTCAGTTCAAATTTATTATTGTATCCTGGAACCAAGCTTTTTTTGGTTTGTAACCCGTAAAGTACATATCTCCATATTATTGTCTCATAATTGCAATTATTTTAGTTTTCAGTCCAGAATCACTAAACTTATTATGTAAACTGCAAAAATATTTATGGTGTCTAACCAATAATACTAATTTTGTAATTCAAACAAGATAAATACCTGAAAATTTTAAAATTAGTTTTGTTTTATGCTAGGTTTTAGATACTCGACACGGGATTTTGTGTGCTTAATAATTTTAAACCTTGAAAAAATATGATCTCACGCGAGTGGAAAAAAAGAAAGAATAACCAAAAACAATATCAAAATAGAACAATCCAAATTTCTACTAATAGAAAACTTTATTACACAAAAAATAAAGCTAACATCCTGAAATATCAGAAAAGTTTATTTAAAAGAGATAAAAATGCCACCAAACGCAATAAAGCTGGAGCACGCGTAAGGATTGCTACTAAGATGTCTTGTGATCCAGGATTTAAGAAAATGAAATATGACAGAGCAAAACAGAGGTATCTTACGGATCAGGGGTATCGAGAAGGGAAAATTGAGACAGCGAAACAAAAGAGCAAGGAAAGATATGATAACGATATAGATTACCGAAACAAACATAAGAAAAAAGTTGCTACCAGAATAATGGGTAGATACTGGGGTGACAAAAGCTATAATGAAAAAATTAAATTCTCTGCGAGGTTGTACCGAAGAACGCATAAGGACAAAGGGAAAAATTACATTCAGAAATACAAGAAGATGGCAAAAATGCAGGCTGATCTTTGTAAATTGAGAAACATTTTACGCATGTTTTATCGGGATCACGAAAAGTATTCGAAATTACAGATTAAAATTCTCTTTGAAAGAGCGGATGCTGTTGAAAAGTCGGCTAGAAATGCTTTGGCAAAGCTTCATAGCAATATCCAAAAGAAATATTGTCAGTTTAACGAAAAGCTTCCAAGGTATGGATTGGCAACTGCGGAACAGTTTATAGATGCAATGGAAAATGTTCGACAACACAGTGAATATACGGAGGCGTACTTCTTAGAAAATTCGTATATTAATTTTGGAAGGAGCAATTGCAGTTTATGTAGCAGCAATAAAAATATATATACAAGCATACCTATCAACAGCGAAGGAAAAGCAATGTTTTTCAATTATGGCGAAAACGAGCCTGTTAGGGTTATTAGTAAATGTGTTTGTAAGACTAATGATTCAGAACAAATTCCTGGAACACCGACTCAAGAAAAAAGCATTTCTAACTGTGTTTTAAACAGTTCGTTTAGTTCTACTGAATATTTGGCAAAAAATTCTCTGTGTAGTAGAACAAACTGTCCTGAAAAGTACGAGACAACTATTGAAAAAATGCTCTAAAACTAGATCTGACAAGGAAATTATGATGACTGAAGTCACCTATAACAATCAGAGTAAACATTCAAAACCAAAAATTGGGCAGCAGGTTACTTGGCAATGTCACCCTGATATCTGCAAGCTCTATCCGACGGATATTGAATTATGTCAAATTCTTTTTGATATCCTTGAAAACAATATAGCATTAAAATTTTCAACTGACAAAGTGGTTAATTTCTACCTTGGCGGCTTGGATTATTGTGAAATCAATTACAGGGACACAAGAAAGCATGGGCATTCGTTATACTGTAGCCCAAATGAGGGATGTCAGAGCTATTTGCGTTCTCTAAGGGCACTAGCTCTACATTTTCCTGTCTTGAACTGTTTAATTAATAGCGTATATAAGGCAGTATCAAAATGTAAGATTATACAACATATTAATCTACTAAAAGTCGAGGGCTCGTACAAGGAACTAAGCCATTACATAGAAGAAGTGTCAAGTAGACTCTGTCGTAATAATAGTCAAGACTTCATTTACGGTGATAGCAATATTAGAGTTTCTGTGGATGAAAATACAATAATACAATTATTTGGTGAGAGCCTTGATAAGGTAGCTAACATCAGGGATGTATACCCCACAATGCATTGTGACAGTTGTGAGCAGATAAAGACAAAATACCAATTGAAGAGTCTAAGATCCCTTTCAAATAAGAAAGGTTTTGATGTAATGATGGCCGCGATTTTAGAACACCTACAACAGGACATACCCAAAGATGACAGAGAAGAACTAATTCAATGTACAGGTTGGAAAGAGGATGTCATAGATTCATTCTTTGTCTGTGATTACTGTGCTGGGAAAATGTTGAAAAGTCAGGAGAATGTCCGATCAGTATTAAATAACCTTCATATAGACTGTACACCGGAATGTATAAAGTGTTTAAATAATTTTGAAATGGCAATGATTCGATTTGTAATGCCTTGTCTTACGATCGTCAGATTAGGACAAGTAACTGCATTGAAGAGACCTAGAACAGAACTTGTTGACGCTCTTAAGGGGAGAATAGTATATCTACCTGTTGATGTGCAAGCAAATGCAGATATTCAGCCTGAAAAACTTCTTAACATTGATAGTTTTGTAGTCATTGTCAATGGTCAGCCTACTTACAACAAGAATGTTTGGACTGCACTAATAGATCTGAGAAAAGTCCATGAAGCACTGTTGTGGTTAAGAGAGAACAACAGTCTCTATAAAACAATACATGCATACACCCTAGAAGATTTAAAAAAAATACTTGAAGCCCGTCTTGCTGAAAAAGCGGTTGGTGTTGATAATTTACCTGAAATACCGGAAGCTGCAATCCTTCAGAAACTGACAGAAAGTGCAAAATCTACATTGGTTGAACATTTTTCTGTCCAGCCTCTCAATTCAGCGGTTCCAAAAGACTTCATTGAAGATTTTAAGCAAATGAAAGATCTTGGTACTGACCAATTTCAAATCAAGAAACTAAAAGGTGAGAGCGAAGACTTATTTCAGGAAGAACTTGATCTAAAAGTGTTTCCAAATCTTTTCCCGAAAGGCAAATATGGCTTGCGTGACAAGGCAAGACCATTTCGGATTAGGAATGCAGAATATTTTAAATCAAGGCTTCTTAGCAGACATACTAAGTTTCGTCTTGACAAACAGTTTCTTTTTCACAGCTTCCAATTGCAAGAATTCTCTTACATGTGTAATAGCGTTGGTCATATGTTGCGGACTGTGA
Organism: Artemia sp. Qi Xiang Cuo; assembly: GCF_049724085.1. Classification (NCBI taxonomy): domain Eukaryota; kingdom Metazoa; phylum Arthropoda; class Branchiopoda; order Anostraca; family Artemiidae; genus Artemia; species Artemia sp. Qi Xiang Cuo. The sequence goes on from NC_142809.1 coordinate 24,074,260, forward strand.
AACCAAATCAAAATGCTCGTCAATTTATAGACAGGCTTCATTCCCGTGATGGAGAGATGGAAGCGACTTTGTTTTCTGTTCAATCAAAAATCAGAGGATCTCAGCAGTATTTTCAATCTCTTTCCTATAAAGTAAAGTCAATGATTGAGCAATTGGGTCCACCGACTTTGTTTTTGACAGTTTCATGTGCTGAGTGGTACTCTCCTGAATTTATTGACTATTTACGGACTGTCCATAAGAACTTACCTGGTGTGGCAAAAATGACCCCAGCAGAGTTGACGTGTCTAGATCCAATTGCAGTTTCCATACACTTTGACAAAAAATGGACACCTATGTTTAATGAGCTAATTTGTTCAAAGACAAATCCTTTGTTTGGTAAAATTAAGGATCATTTCTGGCGTATCGAGTATCAGAAACGAGGTGCGCCTCATGTACACTGTGTGTTATAATAAAGAACGACCTATTACCTGTACTAAATTTTATACGCCACTTAATTATAGTATAGGTTAGTAATTCAACAGATACCATGGCACTGTAACATTGTAGAGAGTTGTTCAATGGCTCACTTTGAAGGAAATTAATGGGGTTAAAAACTTTTTGTAATTAAAACAATTATTTTTATTACATTAATAAATTTTATATGTTATAATAAAGAACAACCTCTTGCCTATACTAAATTTTATACACCACTTAATTATAGTATAGGTTAGTAATTCCACAGATAGCTGGCACTGGCACTAGAACATGGTAGAGAGTTGTTCAATGGCTCATTTTAAAGCAAATTAACGGGGTTAAAAATATTTTGTAATGTACAATAAAGAACGACACCTTGTCCATGTTAACTAAAACATAAATAGGGATTATGTAATTTCCAATAGTATCATGGCTGTAGAGATGGCTGAAACCTAGTCTGGGTTGCAGCGGTAGCTAGCAACCTAGTAAGAGACGATCACCTCCAATGTTAAGAAATATAAAAACCCGTAGCTCCTAAAAAAAGAGTCAGATCAAAACAAAAAGTACACCATTAGAACCGCCTTGTCCAAATCCTCCATAAAGGAAACTTACCGCCCTTTGGCTTGAATAACAAAGAAAATATATTGGCTTGAAAATCAAGAAAATAGACTTTTACCACGTTATTGTCCCCAAACGGGATATTTTTTTCTTTCTTTTCCACAGATAGCTTGGCACTGGAACATCGTAGAGAGTTGTTCAATGGCTCATTTTAAAGGAAATCTCTAGATCTAGCGCTATGTGTACTTAATTTTTTTTTTAAATTAATTTTTTTTTACGAAAAACTTAATTTTTTATATACAATATTAATCAATGACGTCATAATCTTTGGATGTAGTTAATACATAAAGTCTGGATCATCGAATTAAAGCTGAAACTAAGTAAAGAACAATTATGCCTACATATATTCACAGTGATGTATAAAATTTCCCATTACATCTGTAAACTGTTCCACAGTTGTACACTAAAGAACGATCTCTCTCCCATAGTAACTGATGTGTTACATTAAAAGACGATCATTGGAATAAAAATTTATTGCATGCATTGGACTTAGTTAGCTGCTTGATCGTTTGAGGTTCGTCTCTTACTATTTCAAAGAAGAAAAAGCCGTAGGCTTTTTCCTGTTTGTAATATTTTCCTGTTTGTTATCAGGGTTATAATAAAGAACCAACTCTTGCCCATACTAACATGTATAGGCCACTTAACTAACCTTAATAATTAAGAACGAGTTCTAGCTCATAGTAAAATAAATCATCATATGCTTTATTTGGGTCAATTCTAGGGCCATATTTGATTCTGTTAGAGTAACAATTAGCACATACTCCATATCAGAGCAATATTCTGTCTCCATTAGGTTCATATTACATTAAAAGACGATCACTGAAATAACAAACCATTCCATACATTGGACTTAGTTAGCTACTTGACTGTTTGAGTTTAGTCTCTTACTATTTTAAAGAAGAAAAAGCCGTAGGCTTTTTCCTGTTTGTATAGCCGATTTAAAAACTCGGCCAATCTGCCTCTCATAACTATATATGTGAATTTGGGTTGCAGCAGTAGCTAGCAACCTAGTAAGAGACGATCAGTCCAATGCTAAGAAATTTAAAAACCCAAAACTCCTAAAAATAGAGTTCAATCAAAACAAAAGTAGATCATTAGAACTACCTTGTCTGAAACCCTACTAGATAAATAATGAATGTCGTCATAGTTTTACATTAGAGCTATGACGTGAATAGAAAAACACGACATTATGTGGTGGTTTCTGAAGACGTCATTAAAAGACGTCATGAAATAAAATCATTACGCCGTGACGTCATAATTACTATATAAGAAACCTCAAAATCCTGGTTGCAGCGGTAGCTAGCAACCTAGTAAGAGACGATCACCTCCAATGTTAAGAAATATAAAACCCCCCAACTCCTTAAAAAAGAGTCAGATCAAAACAATCCGGGTTGCAGCGGTAGCTAGCAACCTAGTAAGAGACGATCACGTCCAATGTTAAGAAATATAAAAACCCATAGTTCTTAAAAAAAGACTCAGATCAAAACAAAAAGTACACCATTAGAACCGCCTTGTCCGAAACCCGTGCATAGTAAAATTTCTGTCCCTTGGCTTGAACAGCAAGGGAAATATATTGGCTTGAAAATCAAGAAAAGTGGCAGCTACTACTACATTCTGCCTAAACGGGATATTTTTTTCTTTTTTTTTTCTTTTTTTGTATCCAGAGATAGCTTGGCACTGGAACATCGTAGAGGGTTGTTCAAAAGCTCATTTTAAAGGAAATTATTTGGGTTAAAAATCTATAGTAACTAAAATAAATTATTTCTAAAAGAGAATAAATTTTTCCACCAAAAACTGCATTTTGATGTCTTTTCACACTGCAGTCTTTCAAACATAATCGTATACCAGCGGTAAGAATTGAACCCACGCCTCTGAAGAGACTAATGGCTAACACCAGTGCCTTGGACCACTCGGCCAGGCTGCCTCTCATAAATAAATATATATGTGAATTTGGGTTGCAGCAGTAGCTAGCAACCTACTAAGAGACGATCAGTCCAATGCTAAGAAATATAAAAACCCAAAACTCCTAAAAATAGAGTCACATCAAAACAAAAGTACATCATTAGAAATACCTTGTCTGAAACCCTACTAGATAAATAATGAACGTCATCATAGTTTTATATTAGAGCTATGACGTGAATAGAAAAACACGAAATTATATTGTTGTTTCTGAAGACGTCATGAAATAATACCATTGCGCCATGACTTCATACGCCGTGACGTCATAATTAGTATATAAGGAAAGTCAAAACTGAAAATTCTCTCATTCTTGATTAGAATAATGGTTAGATCAAAGCAGGCTATACGCAAGTTGAAAAAAGAGTACTACACAAACAACAGAGATAGTAACTTGAAAAGAAAAAAGCAAAGGTATTCAACCGACCAGGTGTATCGAGAAGTAATAATTGAGAGAGCAAAACAAAGGTATTTAACCGACCAGGCGTATCGAGAAGTAATAATTGAGAGAGCAAAAGAAAACAGCAAGATGTGTTATTACAATGATGAAGATTATAGACATGCAAAAATTGAGACAGCCAAACAAAAGATCAAGGAACGGTATGGTAATGATGAACATTACAGAGAAGCAAGAATTGAGCAGGCTAGACAAAAGATCAAGGAGCGTTATCACAATGATAAACTTTATAGAGAAGCAACAATTGAGCAGGCTAGACAAAAGAGCAGGGAACGGTATGATAATGATGAAGATTACCGAAACAAACATAAGAAAAAAGTTGCTACCAGAATAATGGGTAGATACTGGGGTGACAAAAGCTATAATGAAAAAATTAAATTCTCTGCGAGGCTGTACCAAAGAACGCATAAGGACAAAGGGAAAAATTACATTCAGAAATATATAATAAAGATCAAACTCTTCCCTATACTAACTTGCATACGGATCTTCACTATAGTTAAGATTACAGTATTTATATTTTTTTACATTAAAAGACGATCACTGAAATAACAAACCATTCCATACATTGGACTTAGTTAGCTACTTGATTGTTTGAGTTTCGTCTCTTACTATTTAAAAGAAGAAAAAGCCGTAGCCTTTTTCCTGTTTGTATTTATACTTAAAAAACGAACTCAAGTCCAAAGAAACTGAACACTGTGGTTCATTCATATTATCTTCATTATTTTAGCTAGAATGTAAATAAACAAGTTTATTTTTTAAATTTTTACAATAAAGAACAACACCTAGCCCATGTTAACTGAAACACAAATAGGGATTATATAATTTATATCAGTATCAAGGCTGTAGAGATGGCTGAAACCTAGTAAAGAATAAGCCATTACAGTAAAGAACATTTCATGGTGAAGATTGATCAATGATACCATAATCATACTTTGTGGCAAAGTTGCCTCATACTATTCCAATCGGGGTTGCAGCGGTAGCTAGCAACCTAGTAAGAGACGATCACGTCCAATGTTAAGAAATATAAAAACCCATAGTTCCTAACAAAGGAGTCACATCAAAACAAAAAGTACACCATTAGAACCGCCTTGTCCGAAACCCCTGTATAAGAAACTTTCTGTCCCTTGGCTTGAACAGCAAGGAAAATATATTGGCTTGAAAATCAAGAAAATTGACTCTAACCACGTTATTCTCCCAAAACGGGATATTTTTTTCTCTTTTCTTTTTTCTTTTCCATAGATAGCTTGGCACTGGAACATCGTAGAGGGTTGTTCAATAGCTCTTTTTAAAGGAAATTAATTGGGTTAAAAATCTATAGTAACTAAAATAAATTATTTCTAAAAGAGAATAAATTTTTCCACCAAAAACTGCATTTTTGATGTCTTTTCACACTGCAGTCTTTCAAACATTATCGTATACCAGCGGTAAGATTTGAACCCAACCCTCCGAAGAGACTGGTGGCTAACACCAGTGTCTTGGACCACTCGGCCAGGCTGCCTCTCATAAATAAATATATATGTGAATTTGGGTTGCAGCAGTAGCTAGCAACCTAGTAAGAGACAATCAGTCCCATGCTAAGAAATATAACAAAACTCCTAAAAATAGTGTAAGATCAAAACGAAAGTACATCATTGAAACTACCTTGTCTGAAACCCTACTAGATAAATAATGAATGTCGTCATAGCTTTATATTAGAGCTATGACGTGAATAGAAAAACACGAAATTATATTGTTGTTTCTGATGGCGTCATGAAATAATATCATTGCGCCATGATACAATAAAGAACGACACCTTGCCCATGTTAACTAAAACATAAATAGGGATTATGTAATTTCCAATAGTATCATGGCTGTAGAGATGGCTGAAACCTAGTTACAATAAAAAACGATCATTGGAATAACAAAAATTGCATACCTTTGGAATTAGCTAGCTACTTGATTATTTGAGACTCGTCTCTTACTATTTAAAAGAAAAAAAAGCCGTAGGCTTTTTCCTGAGTGTAATCAGTTTATTATCATAGACAGCGCGCTAGCACTGCCTGAGTAAAGAACGATGTGGGCACAATGTGTTTTTTTTCCGGGTTGCAGCGATAGCTAGCAACCTAGTAAGAGACGATCACTTCCAATGTTAAGAAATTACATAAAGGATCGATCATGTTCCATGGTAAAAAATAAAATAGCCCATAATTCATAAAAATAGAGTCAGATCGAAACACAAAGTAGACCATTATAATTATAATGTCTTTTCCGAAATTATAATAAAGAACGACCTCTTGCCTATATAAATTTTATAGGCCACTTAGCTATAGTCTAGGTTAGTAAATTTACACTAAAAGACCATCATTACAATTACACACCATTGCATACATTGGACTTAGTTAGCTACTTGATTCAGGTTTTACATAAAGGGTCGATCATCGAATTTAAGCTGAAACTAAGTAGGACAATTATGCCTCCATATATTCACAGTGATAGCTGGGCATACTCTTTTCTTAGTCTCTTACTATTTCAAAGAATTACAGTAAGGACCGAAGTCTATCTCATAGTAACTAATGCAACGGGAAAAAGAAAATTACTACTTAAGAACGACAAAGATGTAAATGGTCTCATTCGTTAATTAGATAATGGTTAGATCAAAGCAAGCTGCACGCAAGTTAAAAAAACAGTACTACACAGACAACAGAGATAGTATCTTGAAAAAAGAAAAGCAAAGGTATTCAACCGACCAGGCGTATCGAGAAGTAAAAATTGAGAGAGCAAAACAAAACAGCAAGATGTGTTATCAAAATTATGAAGATTATAGACATGCAAAAATTGAGTCACAATCCGGGTTGCAGCGGTAGCTAGCAACCTAGTAAGAGACGATCACGTCCAATGTTAAGAAATATAAAAACCCATAGTTCCTAACTAAGGAGTCAGATCAAAACCAAAAGTACACCATTAGAACCGCCTTGTCCGAAACCCCTGTGTAGGAAACTTTCTGTCCCTTGGCTTGAACAGCAAGGGAAATATATTGGCTTGAAAATCAAGAAAAGTGGCAGCTACTACAAAATTCTGCCTAAACGGGATATTTTTTTTCTTTTTTTTTTCTTTTATAATAAAGAACGAATATTTTACCGATTATCTACTAATAACCATATATGACGTAATAAGTGACATGACGTAATATCTAAAACCTATTGTGTACTAATAATAGTACTTATTATAGTAAAGAACGACATCTAGCCAATGTTAACTGGAAAATAAATGGGGATTATGCAATTTTCATCGGCATTATACAGCTAATAAAGAACAAACTATGGGACATAATAGACTTAGTTTGAAGCCTGATTTTTCAAAGTTTGTCTCTTACTATTCCAAATAAGAAAAAGCCATAGGCTTTTTCTTGTTTGTGATTTTTCTGGGTTGCTTTTAAACAGTTTTTTACTTACGTTAAAAGACGTTCATCGGAATAACAAACCATTGCATATATCGGACTTAGTTAACTACTTGATTATTTGATCCGGGTTGCAGCGGTAGCTAGCAACCTAGTAAGAGACGATCACGCCCCATAGTAAAAACTAAAGTAACCCATAAGATCAAAACAAAAAGTACACCATTAGAACCGCCTTGTTCAAAATCCCTATATTGGAAACATTTAGTCCCTTGGCTTGAACAGCAAGGGAAATATATTTGCTTGAAAATCAAGAAAAGTGGCAGCTACTAAAGAATTCTGCCTCAATGGCATCTTATTTTCCTTTTTTCTTTTTTTTCTTCCACAGATATTTTCCTTCATTACTTAAACTATCGATGTCAGTTAAGATTATAATAAAGAACGACCTCTTGCCTATACTAAATTTTATAGGCCACTTAACTATAGTATAGGCTAGTGCAGTTATATTTAAGGTCAATATATTTAAATTTTCCACTTAAAGACGGTCATTGGAATAAAAACCCAATACATACATTTGATTTAGTTAGCTACTTGATTGTTTGAGACTAGTCTCTTACTATTTCAAAGAAGAAAAAGCCGTAGGCTTTTTCCTGTTTGTAATCAATTAGAAAGAGTTCTACCTTTAAAATGAGTTACGTAGTGCTTTGAATCGCTTGAAAACTTTTAAGTGAGTTACATTAAAAGACGATCACTGAAATAACAAACCTTTCCATACATTGGACTTAGTTAGCTACTTGATTGTTTGAGTTTCGTCTCTTACTATTTAAAAGAAGAAAAAGCCGTAGGCTTTTTCCTGTTTGTATTTATAGTTAAAAAATGAACTCAAGTCCAAAGAAACTGAACACTGTGGTTCATTCATATTATCTTCATTACTTTAGCTAGAATACAGTAAAGAACGATCTATCGCCAATAGTAACTGATATAAGGTGGCTCCAGGGGTAGCTAAATCCGGGTTGCAGTGGTAGCTAGCTACCTAGCAAGAGTTAAAGTAAAGAACGATCTCTCGCCAATAGTAACTGATATACGGTGGCTCCAGGGGTAGCTTACAAGTACATAAAAGGATAGATATGGTTCATCGTAAATGCAGAATATGTAAGTTTCATCAGATCCGGGTTGCAGCGGTAGCTAGCAACCTAGTAAGAGACGATCACGTCCAATGTTAAGAAATATAAAAGCCCATAGTTCCTAACAAAGGAGTCAGATCAAAACAAAAAGTACACCATTAGAACCGCCTTGTCTGAAACCCCTGTATAGGAAACTTTCTGTCCCTTGGCTTGAACAGCAAGGGAAATATATTGTCTTGAAAATCAAGAAAATTGACTTGAACCACGTTATTCTCCACAAACGGGATATTTTTTTCTTTTTTTCTTTTTTTCTTTTTTTGTATCCAGAGATAGCTTGGCACTGGAACGTCGTAGAGGGTTGTTCAATAGCTCATTTTAAAGGAAATTAATTGGGTTAAAAATCTATAGTAACTAAAATTAATTATTTCTAAAAGAGAAAAAATTTTCCACCAAAAACTGCATTTTTGATGTCTTTTCACACTGCAGTCTTTCAAACATAATCGTATACCAGTTAACATAAAAGATCGATGTCAGTCAAGAGGATCTAATGTAGTACTAATTAATAGAAGTTTTATTTAGACTTAAAATTGATAAATGTATAAAAATTGCCTCTGGCAGGATTTGAACCTGCAGCCTTCGGAGTAGTATTCCAACACGTTATCAACTGCGCCAGGAAGGCTTTCAAGGACCCAATTTTTGAATGATTATTATTTTACTTAATTTTATGTTATCAAACAGTTAGTGGTAAAGTCGTGGTAAAGAACTGTATAGTAAGAGTGATTCTTCTCAATAGTAACCGAAAATCTAAAAAAGTGTTTTTAATATCAATAGATACATCAAAAGAGTCGGATTTTTTATAATAAAGATTTTATAATAAAGAACGACCTCTTCCCTATACTAAATTTTATAGGCCACTTAACTATAGTATAGGCTAGTACAGTTATTATATTTTTTTACAGTAAAGAACGAACCTTAGCCCATAGTAGCAGAAATAAGAATATCTAGGTTGCAGCGGTAGCTAGCAACCTATTAATTACATAATCCGGGTTGCAGTGGTAGCTAGCAACCTAGTAAGAAACGCTAAATTAAAAGATGATCATTAGAAGAACAAACCATTGCTTATATTGGACTTAGTTAGCTGCCTGATTCTTTGATGTTCGTCTCTTATCCGGGTTGCAGCGGTAGCTAGCAACCTAGTAAGAGACGATCACGTCCAATGTTAAGAAATATAAAAACCCATAGCTCCTAAAAAGGGAGTCAGATCAAAACAAAAAGTACACCATTAGAACCGCCTTGTTCGAAACCCCTTTATAGGAAACTTTCTGTCCCTTGGCTTGAACAGCAAGGGAAATATATTGGCTTGAAAATCAAGAAAATTGACTTTAACCACATTATTCTCCCCGAACGGGATATTTTTTTCTTTTTTCTTTTTTTGTATCCAGAGATAGCTTGGCACTGGAACATCGTAGAGGTTTGTTCAATAGCTCATTTTAAAGGAAATTAATTGGGTTAAAAACCTTTTGTAACTAAAATAAATTATTTCTAAAAGTGAATAAATTTTTCCACCAAAAACTGCATTTTTGATGCAGTGACGTCATAATTACTATATAAGAAACGTCAAAACTGTAAATGGTCTCATTCATGAATACATAATGGTTAGATCAAAGCAAGCTACACGCAAGTTAAAAAATCAGTACTACAAAAAAAACAGAGATAGTAATCCAGGTTGCAGCGGCAGTTACAATAAATTACAGTAAAGAACCATCTCTCTCCCATACTAAATGATGTATGGTGGTTCCAGGTGTAGTTACATTTACAGTAAAAATGATCGCTCATGCATAGTAACTGATATATGGTGGTTCCAGGGGTAGTTTCTTGTGGTTCGTCTCTTACTATTTCAAAGAAGAAAAAGCCGTAGGCTTTTTCCTGTTTGTAATGATATAGCATAAAACGTATTCCAAGTTGTAACTGACGTCATCCTGGTTGTTATAGTAATCCGGGTTGCAGCGGTAGCTAGCAACCTAGTAAGAGACGATCACGTCCAATGTTAAGAAATATAAAAACCCATAGTTCCTAACAAAGGAGTCAGATCAAAACAAAAAGTACACCATTAGAACCACCTTGTCCGAAACCCCTGCATAGGAAACTTTCTGTCCCCTGGCTTGAACATCAAGGGAAATATATTGGCTTGAAAATCAAGAAAAGTGGCAGCTACTACAACATTCTGCCTAAAACGGGATATTTTTTTCTTTCTTTTTTTCTTTTTTCTTTTCCACAGATAGCTTGGCACTGGAACATCGTAGAGGGTTGTTCAATAGCTCATTTTAAAGGAAATTAATTGGGTTATCCGGGTTGCAGCGGTAGCTAGCAACTTAGTAAGAGACGATCACGTCCAATGTCAAGAAATATAAAAACCCCTAACTCCTAGAAAAATAGTCAGATCAAAACAACAAGTACACCATTAGAACCGCCTTGTCCGAAACCCCTATAAAGGAAACTTACCACCCTTTGGCTTGAATAACAAAGAAAATATATTGGCTTGAAAATCAAGAAAATTGACTTTAACCACGTTATTCTGCACAAACGGGATATTTTTTTCTTTCTTTTGTTTCCAGAGATAGCTTGGCACTGGAACATCGTAGAGAGTTGTTCAATGGCTCATTTTAAAGGAAATCTCTAGATCTAGCGCCTTTTGCACTTAATTTTTTTTATTAATTATTTTTCACGAAAAACTTAATTTTTTATATACAATATTGATCAATGACGTCAGAGTCGTTGGATTTAGTACATAAAGGCTCGATCATCGAATTTAAGCTTAAAATAAGTAAATGACAATTATTCCTCCATATATTCACATTGATGTATAAGATTTCACATTACATCTGTAAAATGTTACACAGTTTCCGGTCCATAACTTGGAAGCTTTTCACTAAACATGCAACATTTCTTTTGGATATTACTATGAAGTTTTGCGAATCCGGGTTGCAGCGGTAGCTAGCAACCTAGTAAGAGACGATCACCTCCAATGTCAAGAAATATAAAACCCCCCAACTCCTAAAAAAAGAGTCAGATCAAATATAATAAAGAACGACCTCGTGCCTATACTAAATCCGGGTTGCAGCGGTAGCTAGCAACCTAGTAAGAGACGATCACCTCCAATGTCAAGAAATATAAAACCCCCCAACTCCTAAAAAAAGAGTCAGATCAAAACAAAAAGTACACCATTAGAACCGCCTTGTCCGAATCCTCTATAAAGGAAACTTACCGCCCTTTGGCTTGAATAACAAAGAAAATATATTGGCTTGAAAATCAAGAAAATTGACTTTTACCACGTTATTCTCCACAAACGAGATATTTTTTTCTTTCCGCTTTTTTTTTCTGCTCAGCTAGCTGGGCACTGGAAAATCATAGAGAGCTGTATAATAGCTCATTTTAAAGGAAATTGCAACATCTAGTCACTTTTGTATTTAAAAATAAAATACTTTTTAAAGTAGAATCAATTTTGTCAAAAAAATTGCATTTTTGATGTATTTTCATACTGCAGTCTTTTCAAAGATATTTGAATTTTGAAGCAATAAAACAGTCCATGTAATGAACTCTATAGTAATAATAGCTACTTGTCTCAATAGTAACCGAAACTCCTGGAACCAAAATTTTCTTTTTGGCTTAATCGCTAAAATTATTATGTAAACTGCAAAAATATTTATGATACCTAATCAGTAATAGTAATTTTTTAATTTAAACAACAAAAATACATGAAAATTCTAAAATTAGTTTTGCTTTTTGTCTCCTGGAAGAAATTTTTTTTTCATCTCAGTTCAAATTTATTATTGTATCCTGGAACCAAGCTTTTTTTGGTTTGTAACCCGTAAAGTACATATCTCCATATTATTGTCTCATAATTGCAATTATTTTAGTTTTCAGTCCAGAATCACTAAACTTATTATGTAAACTGCAAAAATATTTATGGTGTCTAACCAATAATACTAATTTTGTAATTCAAACAAGATAAATACCTTAAAATTTTAAAATTAGTTTTGTTTTATGCTAGGTTTTAGATACTCAACACGGGATTTTGTGTGCTTAATAATTTTAAACCTTGAAAAAATATGATCTCACGCGAGTGGAAAAAAAGAAAGAATAACCAAAAACAATATCAAAATAGAACAATCCAAATTTCTACTAATAGAAAACTTTACTACACAAAAAATAAAGCTAACATCCTGAAATATCAGAAAAGTTTATTTAAAAGAGATAAAAATGCCACCAAACGCAATAAAGCTCGAGCACGCGTAAGGATTGCTACTAAGATGTCTTGTGATCCAGGATTTAAGAAAATGAAATATGACAGAGCAAAACAGAGGTATCTTACGGATCAGGGGTATCGAGAAGGGAAAATTGAGACAATCAATTTATAACTGGGATTTATTTTACAATATACATAAAAACAAACAAACAAAATACCCCCAGAAGCAAGAAGACCCCAGAGGAAAATTGAGACAGCGAAACAAAAGAGCAAGGAAAGGTATGATAACGATATAGATTACCGAAACAAACATAAGAAAAAAGTTGCTACCAGAATAATGGGTAGATACTGGGGTGACAAAAGCTATAATGAAAAAATTAAATTCTCTGCGAGGTTGTACCGAAGAACGCATAAGGACAAAGGGAAAAATTACATTCAGAAATACAAGAAGATGGCAAAAATGCAGGCTGATCTTTGTAAATTGAGAAACATTTTACGCATGTTTTATCGGGATCACGAAAAGTATTCGAAATTACAGATTAAAATTCTCTTTGAAAGAGCGGATGCTGTTGAAAAGTCGGCTAGAAATGCTTTGGCAAAGCTTCATAGCAATATCCAAAAGAAATGTTGTCAGTTTAACGAAAAGCTTCCAAGGTATGGATTGGCAACTGCGGAACAGTTTATAGATGCAATGGAAAATGTTCGACAACACAGTGAATATACGGAGGCGTACTTCTTAGAAAATTCGTATATTAATTTTGGAAGGAGCAATTGCAGTTTATGTAGCAGCAATAAAAATATATATACAAGCATACCTATCAACAGCGAAGGAAAAGCAATGTTTTTCAATTATGGCGAAAACGAGCCTGTTAGGGTTATTAGTAAATGTGTTTGTAAGACTAATGATTCAGAACAAATTCCTGGAACACCGACTCAAGAAAAAAGCATTTCTAACTGTGTTTTAAACAGTTCGTTTAGTTCTACTGAATATTTGGCAAAAAATTCTCTGTGTAGTAGAACAAACTGTCCTGAAAAGTACGAGACAACTATTGAAAAATGCTCTAAAACTAGATCTGACAAGGAAATTATGATGGCTGAAGTCATTACAGTAAAGAACGATCTCTCTCCCATAGTAACTGATATGTTACATTAAATATTATAAAGAACGAATTACAATAAAGAAGGACACCTAGCCCATGTTAACTGAAACATAAATATGGATTATGTGATTTTACATTAAAAGACGATCGTTGAAATAACAAACAATTGCATACATTGGAATTAGTTAGCTACTTGATTGTTTGAGGTTCGTATCTTACTATTTAAAAGAAGAAAAAGCCGTAGGCTTTTTCCTGTTTGTAATCAGTTTATTATCCGGGTTGCAGCGGTAGCTAGCAACTTACATAAGGGACCGATATAGTTCATCATAAATTTTTAATAAAGAACCAACTTTTGCCTATACTAAATTGCATAGGCAACTTAACTATATTTACATAAAGGGTCGACATATTTCATCATAAAAGGTGTCAGTCAAAAGAATCTCATGTAGTAGTTATTAATTGGGGTTGCAGCGGTAGCTAGCAACCTAGTAAGAGACGATCACGCCCCATAGTAAAAAACTATTGTAACCCATAACTCCTGAAAAAAGATTCAAAACAAAAAGAACACTATTAGAATCGCCGTGTTCCGGGTTGCAGCGGTAGCTAGCAACCTAGTAAGAGACGATCACCTCCAATGTAAAGAAATATAAAACCCCTAACTCCTAAAAAAAGAGTCAGATCAAAACAAAAAGTATACCATTAGAACCACCTTGTCCGAAACCCCTATTAAGGAAACTTACCGCCCTTTGGCTTGAATAACAAAGAAAATATCTTGGCTTGAAAATCAAGAAAATTGACTTTTACCACGTTATTCTCCACAAAAGGGGTATTTTTTTCTTTCCGCTTGATTTTTCTTCTCAGCTAGCTGGGCACTGAAAAATCATAGAGAGCTGTATAATAGCTCATTTTAAAGGAAATTCCAACATCTAGTCACTATTGTAATTAAAAATAAAATACTTTTTAAAGTAGAATCAATTTTGTCAAAAAAATTCCATTTTTGATGTATTTTCATGCTGCAGTCTTTTCAAAGATATTTCAATTTTGAAGCAATCAAACAGTTCATGGTAATGAACTCTATAGTAATAATAGCTACTTGTCTCAATAGTAAGAGAAACTCCTGGAACCAAAATTTTCTTTTTTGGCTTAATCGCTAAAATTATTAACGTGGTAACAAACTGTTTCAAACATAATAATAAGGATCCTGGAAGTGAACTTGTTGACGACCATAACAACAAAAAATTGAAAAGAAAGAATAGAAACAAGAAAGAAAGAGAAAACACGTGTAAATTAAAGCAAATTGATTAATAATTTAGAGAATTATAATATCAAAGTTTAGTAACATTGTTATACAGCGTGCGAAAACTTGTGGATAGCTCGACAGATACAACAACCTATGCGTCACAAACACTCTCTTTGAGCACAAGAGACTCCACCTCGTTACACGGCGTTCGAACGACGGCGTAACATTACTATTTAAGAACGACAAAGGTGTAAATGGTCTCATTCATGAATTACATAATGGTTAGATCAAAGCAAGCCACAAGCAAGTTAAAAAACAGTACTACACAGACAACAGAGACAGTATCTTGAAAAGAGAAAAGCAAAGGTATTCAACCGACCAGGCGTATCGAGAAGTAAAAATTGAGCAGGCTATACAAAAGATCCGGGTTGCAGCAGTAGATAGCAACCTAGTAAGAGACAATCACGTCCAATGTTAAGAAATATAAAAACCCATAGCTCCTAACAGAGGAGTCAGATCAAAACAAAAAGTACACCATTAAAACCGCCTTGTCCGAAACTCCTGTATAGGAAACTTTCTGTCCCTTGGCTTGAACAGCAAGGGAAATATATTGGCTTGAAAATCAAGAAAAGTGGCAGCTACTACAACATTCTGCCTAAACGGGATATTTTTTTCTTTTTTTCTCTTTTCTTTCTTTTCCACAGATAGCTTGGCACTGGAACATCGTAGAGGGTTGTTCAATAGCTCATTTTAAAGGAAATTAATTGGGTTTTATAATAAAGAACGAACTCTTGCTTATACTAACTTGTATTACTTAATCTGGGTTGCAGCGGTAGCTAGCAACCTAGTAAGAGACGATCACGTCCAATGTTAAGAAATATAAAAACCCATAGTTCCTAACAGAGGAGTCAGATCAAAACAAAAAGTACACCATTAGAACCGCCTTGTCCAAAACCCCTGTATAGGAAACTTTCTGTCCCTTGGCTTGAACACCAAGGAAAATATATTGGCTTGAAAATCAAGAAAAGTGGCGGCTACTACAACATTCTGCCTAAACGAGATATTTTTTTCTTTTTTTCTTTTTTCTTTTCCACAGATAGCTTGGCACTGGAACATCGTAGAGAGTTGTTCAATAGCTCATTTTAAAGGAAATTAATTGGGTTAAAAATCTACAGTAACTAAAATAAATTATTTCTAAAAGAGAATAAATTTTTCCACCAAAAACTGCATTTTTGATGTCTTTTCACACTGCAGTCTTTCAAACATAATCGTATACCAGCGGTAAGATTTGAACCCACGCCTCCGAAGAGACTGGTGGCTAACACCAGCGTCTTGGACCACTCGGCCAGGCTGCCTCTTATAATTTGGGTTGCAGCAGTAGCTAGCAACCTAGTAAGAGACGATCAGTTCCATGCTAAGAAATATAAAAACCCAAAACTCCTAAAAATAGAGTAAGATCAACACAAAAGTACATCATTAGAACTACCTTGACTGAAACCCTACTATATAAATAATGAATGTCGTCATAGCTTTATATTAGAGCTATGACGTGAATAGTTATAATAAAGAACGACCTCTTACCTATATACTAAATTTTATACGCCACTTATATACGCCAATTATAAACACATGTGGTTTTTATAGTGGAAAAAAGATTTTTTCTGATAATTGGGAAAAAGCGACTTTTTTTTGAATTATATTTAACAACGAACTGTTGCCCATAGTAAATAAAAAAAATATTGAAGAGCATTATATATGCGTGGTTGCAGCGGTAGCTGCAACCACGATATGTAATGTGTTCGATAATTTAGTTCAATAGTGTCAAGTATTCAATAGTGTCAATTATTCAATAGTATTACAGTAAAGAACGATCTCTCTCCCATACTAAATGATGTATGGTGGTTCCAGGTGTAGTTACATTTACAGTAAAGAATGATCGCTCATGCATAGTAACTGATATATGGTGGTTCCAGGGGTAGTTTCTTGTGGTTCGTCTCTTACTATTTCAAAGAAGAAAAAGCCGTAGGCTTTTTCCTGTTTGTAATGATATAGCATAAAACGAATTCCAAGTTGTAACTGACGTCATCCTGGTTGATATAGTAATCCGGGTTGCAGCGGTAGCTAGCAACCTAGTAAGAGACGATCACGTCCAATGTTAAGAAATATAAAAACCCATAGTTCCTAACAAAGGAGTCAGATCAAAACAAAAAGTACACCATTAGAACCACCTTGTCTGAAACCCCTGTATAGGAAACTTTCTGTCCCCTGGCTTGAACAGCAAGGGAAATATATTGGCTTGAAAATCAAGAAAAGTGGCAGCTACTACAACATTCTGCCTAAACGGGATATTTTTTCTTTCTTTTTTTCTTTTTTCTTTTCCACAGACAGCTTGGCACTGGAACATCGTAGAGGGTTGTTCAATAGCTCATTTTAAAGGAAATTAATTGGGTTATCCGGCTTGCAGCGGTAGCTAGCAACCTAGTAAGAGACGATCACGTCCAATGTTAAGAAATATAAAAACCCCTAACTCCTAGAAAAATAGTCAGATCAAAACAAAATACAGTAAAGAACGATCTCTCATCCATAGTAACTGATACATGGTGGTTCCAGGGGTAGTTACTTGAGTTTCGTCACTTACTATTTCAAAGAAGAAAAAGCCGTAGGCTTTTTCCTGTTTGTAATGATATCCGGGTTGCAGCGGTAGCTAGCAACCTGGTAAGAGACGATCACGTCCAATGTTAAGAAATATAAAAACCCATAGTTCCTAAAAAAATGTATAATAAGAGCGACTCGTCTCAATAGTAACTTGCTACATCTAGTTCCTTCTGTAATAAAAGATAAAATATTTTTTTAATAGTTCCGGGTTGCAGCGGTAGCTAGCAACCTAATTAAAATACTATAATTCGAAGAACATACCATTGCATATATTGGACTTAGTTAGCTGCTCGATTCCTTGAAAAAAAAATCTTATTTG
Source organism: Artemia sp. Qi Xiang Cuo (assembly GCF_049724085.1). Taxonomy (NCBI): domain Eukaryota; kingdom Metazoa; phylum Arthropoda; class Branchiopoda; order Anostraca; family Artemiidae; genus Artemia; species Artemia sp. Qi Xiang Cuo. The sequence continues at coordinate 24,091,801 of NC_142809.1, forward strand.
TCAACTGAAACTAGAATAATTCCTGAGAATTTTAAATAATACATAAAAGATCAATTTCAGTCAAGAGAATCTAATGTAGTACTAATAAATATAAGTTTTGTTTTAGCTTTAAATAGATAAATATGTAATCCGGGTTGCAGCGGTAGCTAGCAACCTAGTAAGAGACGATGACGCCCCTTATTAAAAACTAAAGTAACCCCTAACTCCTGAAAAAAGATTCAGATCAAAACAAGAAGTACACTATTAGAACCGCCTTGTCCAAAACTTCTATATAGCAAACTTACCGTCCTTTGGCTTGAATAACAAAGAAAATATATTGGCTTGAAAATCAAGAAAATTGATTTTCATGTTAAAGATTGATCATTGACGTCATAGTCGCAGGTTATAGCCAGGTCGTCTCTTACTATTCCAATTAAGAAAAAATCATAGGCTTTTTCCTGTTTTTAATTTCACATCAAACAAGGAAAATTTATAGTAGGGATCAACTAGTTTAAGTTCATCACATTTTTTGTCTTTCTGTCTGTTTTGTACATAAACTGAATAAAATCACATTGAAAAGGTTAGTGTTTACAACATGTTGAAAAGATACAAAGGCTTTGTTTTTTTCGTAGTACAAAGACAAGAGTACCAAACGTAGCAGTAGAAATTAAAAGGGGATGTCGTACTAAGCCTTGAATTGGATGGGATTTTTATGTGATGTGTGCCATCATTCAGTGCAGAATGATTAAATATGTACAAACAATTAGAAGCAAAGGTAGTATTGCTCAATTAATATCCATTGTAGAAGCTGCGATTTCAAAACTGAGGATGAAAAACTTTACAATCTTTCTGGAGCCTAGGCGTCCTCGGGTATCTACTGAGGAATCGAGAATTATGTATATCTTTGGGAATAATCTAACAAAAGTAGCTGAGATAAGAGACGTTACAATAAAGAACGATCTCTCGCCCATAGTAACTGATATACGACTGTACAATCAGAGACTTGAAATTATATCCAGGTTGCAGCGGTACTTATGATAAAGAACGAACTCTTGCCTATAATATATTTTATACACAATTTAATAATTTTTATTTATATATTATTTTTATTTTTTTTTTGTTTGCTGAATAAATAATTAAAAGAAAACGACCCCGGTGGAATTTAAACCACCAAGTTTCAGTTAACGGTCGATCGTGCTTGCCACTTTGACTATAACGTGACTAATTAAAGTTTACATTAAAGAACGAACTTTAGTTCAAAGTAACTGAATCACAGTAAATGTGTCAGAACAAAACAAGAAGTACACTATCAGAACTGTCTTGTCTGAAACCCATATATAGAAAAATTAAAGTCCCTTGGCTTGAACATCAAAGCAAATCCATTGTTTGAAAAAAAGAAAAGTGGCTGCAACAACGCTATTCTTTATTGAAGACAGCTTTTTCTGTTTTATCCGGGTTGCAGCGGTAGCTAGCAACCTAGTAAAGGACGATCACCTCCAATGTTAAGAAATATAAAACCCCCCAACTCCTAAAAAAAGAGTCAGATCAAAACAAAAAGTACACCTTTAGAACCGCCTTGTCTGAATCCTCTATAAAAGAAACTTACCGCCTTTTGGCTTGAATAACAAAGAAAATATATTGGCTTGAAAATCAAGAAAATAGACTTTTACCACGTTATTCTCCACAAACGGGATATTTTTTTCTTTCCGCTTGATTTTTCTCCTCAGCTAGCTGGGCACTGGAAAATCATAGAGAGCTGTATAATAGCTCATTTTAAAGAAAATTGCAACATCAAGTCACTTTTGTATTTAAAAATAAAATACTTTTTAAAGTAGAATCAATTTTGTCAAAAAAATTGCATTTTTGATGTATTTTCATACTGCAGTCTTTTCAAAGATATTTGAATTTTGAAGCAATAAAACAGTTCATGGTAATGAACTCTATAGTAATAATAGCTACTTGTCTCAATAGTAACCGAAACTCCTGGAACCAAAATTTTCTTTTTTGGCTTAATCGCTAAAATTATTATGTAAACTGCAAAAATATTTATGATGCCTAATCAGTAATAGTAATTTTTTAATTTAAACAACAAAAATACATGAAAATTCTAAAATTAGTTTTGCTTTTTGTCTCCTGGACGAAAAATTTTTTTCATCTCAGTTCAAATTTATTATTGTATCCTGGAACCAAACTTTTTTTGGTTTGTAACCCGTAAAGTACATATCTCCATATTATTGTCTCATAATTGTAATATTTTAGTTTTCAGTCCAGAATCGCTAAACTTATTATGTAAAATGAAAAATATTTATGGTGTCTAACCAATAATACTAATTTTGTAATTCAAACAAGAGAAATACCTGAAAATTTTAAAATTAGTTTTGTTTTATGCTAGGTTTTAGATACTCGACACGGGATTTTGTGTACTTAATAATTTTAAACATTGAAAAAATATGGTCTCATTTTAAAGGAAATTAATATAATAAAGATCGAACTTTTCCCTATACTAACTTGTATACGCAACTTCACATTAGTTAAGATTACAGTATTTATATTATACATCATTTTAAATTATAAAAGGTTCAAATTTTCGAAGATTATAGAGTTAACAATTTTCCCACACCGGGAATCGAACCCGAGCCTGTTAATTGAAAGTTAACTATCCTAGCCACTAGACCATATGGAACCATAAAGAAGTATGATTTAAGAGCCATATGCATATTATTATTTCACCATACCAATTATAATAAGGCCAAAACAAAATCGTCGACTTACATAAAGGATCGATGTGCTTCATTATAAATTATAAAAGATTTAGAGCTTCTAATGTTCGAAGATCTGGGTTGCAGCGGTAGCTAGCAACATAGTATGAGACGATCACATCCAATGTTAAGAAATATAAAAACCCATAGTTCCCAAAAAAAGGAGTCAGATCAAAACAAAAAGTACACCATTAGAACCGCCTTGTCCGAAACCCCTGTATAGGAAACTTTTTGTCAGTTGGCTTGAAAAGCAAGGGAAATATATTGGCTTGAAAATCAAGAAAAGTGGCAGCTAATACAACATTCTGCCTAAACGGGATATTTTTTCTTTCTTTCTTGTTATCCAGAGATAGCTTTGCACTGGAACATCGTAGAAAGTTGTTCAATGGCTCATTTTAAAGAAAATTAATTGGGTTTAAAACATTTTGTAACTAAAACAAATTAATTTAAAACAGGATAAATTTTTCTACTAAAAACTGTATTTTTGATGTCTTTCCATACTGCTGTCTTTTCAAAGACATTTGATTTTTGAAGCAATCAAACAGTTCGTGGTAAGGTTGTATTTTAAACTTTATATTCCATAGATAGCTTAACTTAATTTTATTTCATCGATCACTAAAGTTAATATGTAAACTGGAAAAAAATTTGTAAATAATAATCTCAATTATAATCAGGATTCACTTGTTACTGTAGAGCGACTCGAACTTCTATCTTCGTTGTCCGAAAGAGAGCTCACTAGCCAATGCGCTACAGCAACTGATGGTAAACAAGTAATTATAGGGTAGATGATGTGTCTAGAAATTTTATAATAAAGAACGACCTCTTGCCTATACTAAATTATATAGGCCACTTAACTTTAGTATAGGTTAGTAAATCACTGAAATAACAAACCATTTCATACATTGGACAAAGTTAGCTACTTGATTGTTTGAGTTTCGTCTCTTATTATAGTAAAGAACAATCTTTTGCCAAAAGTAACTGATATATGGTGGTTCCAATCCGGGTTGCAGCGGTAGCTAGTAACCTAGTAAGGGACGATCACGTCCAATGTTAAGAAATATAAAACCCATAGTTCCTAACAAAGGAGTCAGATCAAAACAAAAAGTACACCATTAGAACCGCCTTGTCCGAAACCCCTGTATAGTAAACATTCTGTCCCTTGGCTTGAACAGCAAGGGAAATATATTGGCTTGAAAATCAAAAAAAGTGGCAGCTACTACAATATTCTGCCTAAACGGGATATTTTTTTTTCTTTGTTTCCAGAGATAGCTTGGCACTGGAACATCATAGATAGTTGTTCAATGGCTCATTTTAAAGAAAATTAATTGGGTTACAAATCTATAGTAACTAAAATAAATTATTTCTAAAAGAGAATAAATTTTTCCACCAAAAACTGCATTTTTGATGTCTTTTCACACTGCAGTCTTTCAAACATAATACAAGCGGTAAGATTTGAACCCACGCCTCCGAAGAGACTGGTAGCTAACACCAGTGCCTTGGACCACTCGGCCAGGCTGCCTCTCATAAATAAATATATATGCGAATTTGGGTTGCAGCAGTAGCTAGCAACCTAGTAAGAGACGATCAGTCCAATGCTAAGAAACTGACTTGAGACAGCAAATTTTCTCTGCTGGCGGCGACAGACCTTCGGTCTTCACAAATGTCCAATATAGAATGAAGGACAGAGAAATCAAGAAGTCGGCAAAAGCTGACAAGCGGAGATGTGCAGAAGAGAAGGCTAGACTAGCAGAGGAAGCAGCTAAAAAAAGAAACTCCAAAGCAGTTTACAGGCTCACAAATGAAATGCTAGGAAAGCTAACCAGCAGATTCAACCAAGTCAAAGATGAGAGAGGAAATGTTCTCACCGAAACTGAGAAAATTGCCGAGAGATGGGTTTCCCACTTCGAAAAGGTTTTGAATAGACCGAGACCAACTGACCGAGAAAGCATCCCTTCTATGCTCCTTCTTAACCTTAAGATTGACAAAAATCCTCCAATATCTGCGGAAATACTTGTTGCAGTGAAAAAACTTAAAAATTGAAGATCACCTGGTGAAGACTGCATAACTTCGGAAATGATCAATTCCTCTCAGTGTGGATAACGCTGATTACAACAGACGGGCAGTTCGAAAAGGTCCCTGGCGACTGGACCAGAGGGATAGTTGTTAGGATATTTAAGAAAGGTGATGCTCTCAATTGCGATAACTGGCGAGGTATAAACCTAATATCAGTACCAAGTAAGGTTGTAGTGCTTGTAATACTCGAACACCTGAAAAAAGCACTCAATCCGTATCTGAGAGAAGAGCAACATGGCTTTTGGACAGGTAGATCTTGTTCAGATCTCATATTCACGCTCAGGATTCTGATAGAAGAAGCAAATGAGTGGTCCAACAAAATATACATGCTCTTCGTTGATTTTGAAAAGGCCTTCGATTCCGTAGACCATGACACACTCTGTTAAATTCTAGAGTGTTATGGTGTCCCCAAGAAAATAATAAGTTTGATCATGGCCTTTTATGAAAATACGGAATGTTGCATAAAGACAGAGAACGGAACAACTAGACACTTCAAAATTATGTCAGGAGTGCGCCATGGATGCGTTTTATCATCCTTTTTTTTTAATTTTAATGGCCTATGTTGAGAGAAGCGGCCGGCTTCGGAATAATAGTTGTAAATAAAATCCTCTCGGACCTCGACTTTGCGGATGATAGGGCAGTTCTGTAAATGACACAGCAGCGACTCCAGGAGCTCCTTAATAATGTGAGTGTTAAAGCGGAGAAAGTTGGCCTAAACATCAACATAGACAAGACTAAATCAATGACACCATCGGGCTCGCCATTTGAGCTACAGCATAAAAATCGTAGAGTTGAACAAGTCCATGAATTTAAGTACCTCGGAAGCTGGGTTGATTACACAGGAGAGGTGCAAAATGAGGTCAAGAGAAGAAATGGCATGGCAAACGCTGCTTTCAACAAAATTAAGCCAGTATGGAAATCAAAGAAGTGCTCGATTGCACTCAAGCTGCAACTTCTTAATAGCAACGTCTTGTCCGTGCTATTCTATGCCAGTGAATGCTGGAAGCTAGATGTTGGGACAGAGAAAAGACTCACAGCTTTCGAAAATATGTGCTTGAGACGCGTGATGGGTATCGGTTGGCGTCATAGAGTCAGCAACATTGAGGTTCGCAGAAGAACTGGCCAGCCGCTTATTACTGAAGTGATTAAGAAGAAGTGATGGAGCTATCTTGGCCATGTCCTTTGGATGGAGGAATCAAGAATCCTAAACCAGGCTCAACAATGGCAGTCACGTGGGCGCCAACAGAGGGGAAGACCTAGAAACACGCTCAGATGCACGTACGATCGTGATCTACGCAGTGCTCAAACATCACTACAACCCCAATGCGTGACGTTTACCGAGGCTTCGTCGATGCCCTATGCGCCTCATATGTCTATTTTTCAAATAAAATTATAGGCAATTTTAAAATTAAGCTCAGAAGATAAAAATACCTTTTAAAATTCAAACTCACAACGACCAGAAATGACTATTAAAGAATAGATGAAACCCAAAACGAACAGAAATTAAATAAGCAATCATAGAAAAAACATCCAAAAATTAATAATATAAATGAATAAATAGATCTTAAATCGAGTAATGCTTAGATTGAATATGAAAATCAAGCTTAAAACGAAAAAAAATATTTTCATATTGAAGCATAAATGAAACTTAAAACGAACAGAAATTAAATAAACAATCAATGCAAACAAACATAAAATAGATATTAATATAAATTAATAAATAAATCTTAAAACGAGTGGAACTTAAATGGAATATGCAAATCAAGCTTGAAACGGACAAAAATCACTACAAACAAGAGTTTGGGTATGACGTTCTTCTCTCGGTGTAAAAGTCTAAAAACTACTGCGTCATTGGCGCTTTACTGAAAACCAATTTTATAACAAATATTTTCTTTTGTACTCGGTATTGAAAATAAACTTTAAAATTATAGTAACATTTTAAACCGATCAGCTTTCAGCAATTAATAATTTTCCAGCACCGGAGAACCTACTGAAGATGGTGCAGTGCCAGTGCACCAGCGGGTGCGAGTCGCTCAGATGCAGCTGTCGTCGGAACGGTTTGCCCTGCGGGGAGTGTAAAGGGGCGTTATGCACTAACACTGCAGCAAGACAGGATGAGGACAATAATGAAGACGAGCAGGAAGAAGAATTAGCTTTAGGTTGTGCTTTAAAATGAAAATGTTCTTGTGATTAATTTACCTGAGTTCTAAACGTTTTTTTTTATAACTGATTGATCTGAAGTTTTGATCTCGATTAAAGAAGTGGTTTTTCAAGATATAATGCTTAGCAACCCCTCATATTACAGGCCGCTTAGAGGTGGAAATGAGGTAAATAATAAAAAAAACTGCTTTTTAACCTCATTTTTGGCACTATGGTACTTTATTTTATAAAAAATAATCCCTTAGCCGCAGGACTCAAGCAAATAATTATCTGCTTCCTTTAGATACCCCCCCCCCTTTCTGTGAATGTAAAAATTGATCCTGGGGTACAGAACACTAGACTTTTGACGTCGGATTCGGATTCTTCATGCTTGATTTGATAGAAAGCGACCACTTAAACCCAAAAATACGTCCAAATAGAAATTCCGATGTCCCTCCTCATTTTACCTCTTCTAGGAAGATTTTGGGTAGTTATGCGAGGGGGTTTCGGGGGGATTTTTTTTGTGGGATTAAGCTGATTTTTCCGAACATTTTGGTGTAAAAAAAAAATTATGTTGCAATATCCCCGAGGTCAAACCATATTTTTCCTCCGCTATAAAAACCATATAGGCCCCCAATGCATAACTTATAACCCTTGCCCTGAAGACCTTGGGGGGGAGCGTCAGGCGCTAAGATAGAATGTCCAGAACTGGATCACCTTCATAGAGTCCAACGTACTTTTTAGGCCCGATAAAGCTGTTTAAAACGTCTTGCACATCCTTTAAATTATGGGGTCTCTCGTAACCTAATGGATCTCTTGGAAGAAACATTATGAGACACAATTACAGTAAGGAACGAAGTCTATCTCATAGTAACTGATGCAACAGAGAAAAGAAAAAGAGGTATGTGGTGTATATGACGTCATTATAATTATAAAATAACTCTTGGCTATACTAACTTGAATAGTCAAGTTAGTATAGCCATAAGAATTAGTTTATCAAAATCTATTTATCCGTATATACAAAGTTTTGTGGAAAAATCAAATCAATGAATACCTTACTACAGCACAATGGATGAAAGTGTGCCTCATGATTCGAGGTTTGCGGGTTTTACATTAAAAGACGATCACTGAAATAACAAACCATTCCATACATTGGACTTAGTTAGCTACTTGATTGTTTGAGTTTCGTCTCTTACTATTTAAAAGAAGAAAAAGCCGTAGGCTTTTTCCTGTTTGTATTTATAGTTAAAAAACGAACTCAAGTCCAAAGAAACTGAACACTGTGGTTCATTCTTATTATCTTCATTATTTTAGCTAGATAATGTACGAAGGGCTTATTTTGAAGACGTTGAAGGGGCTTAATTCGGGATTTAAAAGTATTTAAATAAGCAATGGGGCAAAAATTAAAATAAGAATGAATTAAAGAATAATATTCACGTATGTTAGCTTCTTTCACGAAGGATATTCATGCCATTTTTCAAAAATATCTCCAGTTAAGAACTATATATGTTGCTAATTAATTATGCTATTTTAACTTCAAATATTTCACCCTTCATTTAATAGTATAATTAACTATTGTAGTTTATTTCATAAATAATGCTATTTCAGCTATTTCAACTTCCACTCTCATTGTAAGAACATATTTAACACATTTAAACTACCAGAACATATTAACATGTTGGAACATTTTTAAACTACCAAGACAGAGAAAATCAAAACTGACAGTTCAAATTTATTCATTGAAAATTTACGCAACCAAGTTTATCTAAAAAAAAAGCAACAATAGGAGATATTTTTAAAGAAAAAGGCTTCCTTATGCAGTTATACATTTTTGGTGTAGTGTTTGTAGTTTGTAATTGTCAAGAGACGAAGGCCTGAGAAATTCGATGAACATTAACATTCGGTTTCATGTTGGGGTGCCCACGGTAAAATTCAAGTCTTAAAAATATCGGCAATACCTAGAGTTTCTTTTTTTTTACAATAAAGAACGACACCTAGCCCATGTTAACTGAAACATAAATAGGGATTATGTAATTTCCGTCAATATCATGGCTGTAGAGATGGCTGAAACCTAGTAAAGAACAATACATAAAAGATCGATGTCAGCCAAGAGGATCTAACGGAGTTTATCCTTTATAGTAAAGAACGACAATATTAACTACTACTACTACTACTAACAACTCATCGCAGCACCAAGCCGCCTGAGGCCACCACAGCTACGCACGCTCCTCCTCCACCCCAGTCTATTCAAAGCCTCCCCTTTTACACCCTCTCAGGAAGTTCCCATATCCTTTAAATCTTTCTTTATGACGTCCTCCCACCCCAGACGAGGACAACCTGCTTTCCGTTTAGCCCTAGACGGTTGGCCGAAGAGAACACTCTTCGTCAATCTGTCATCCTTCATCCGCAAAACGTGCCCTATCCACCACAACCTTTCTTTCATTATATACCTAGAAAGCGGTATTGAACCACATTTTTCTTATAGCCTATCTATTGTTTGAAATACGGTAAGTCAGCAGGGTACCCAGAACAATCCTTAAGCAATTTCTCTGGAAAACATCTAGCAAATCTTCATCCGCTTTTCGGAGCGTCCATGCTTCAGAGCCATATTTGACCACTGTAATCACTGTAGCTTCTAAGATTCCAATCTTGGTTTGCAGACTTATCTTCCTATTCTTCCAGACTTTTTTTAACTGTGAAAAAACACCCTGAGCCTTTGCTATTCTATTTTTAACATCTTCACTGCTCCCACCATCTTTACTAATAATACTACCAAGGTAAGTGAAACTGCCCACCTGATCAATCTTTTCATTACCCAGCATCACCTTTTCATCTTCACTTATTCCTAGCCTTAGTGACTTAGTCTTCCTAACATTAATTTTCAAACCAATACTGGCACCCTGAACTCGCAAAACCTCTAAGACTTCATTTATTTTGCTCACACTTTCATCTAGGATGCTTAAATCATCAGCATAATCCAAGTCCAGGAGACTTTTTCCTCCCCATTTGATTCCGTGACATAATCTATTGACAAGATGACTTGAAGCAAATCTCTTTTGAAAGTTTCTTGTCTACGGTATGTTATCCGGGTTGCAGCGGTAGCTAGCAACCTAGTAAGAGACGATCACGTCCAATGTTAAGAAATATAAAAACCCATAGTTCCTAACAAAGGAGTCACATCAAATTCAAAAGTACACCATTAGAACCGCCTTGTCCGAAACCCCTGTATAGTAAACTTTCTGTCCCTCGGCTTGAAACAGCAAGGGAAATATATTGGCTTGAATATCAAGAAAAGTGGCAGCTATTACAACATTCTGCCTAAACGAGATATTTTTTTTTCTCTTTACTTCTTTTCCAGAGATAGCTTGGCACTGGAACATCGTAGAGAGTTGTTCAATGGCTCATTTTAAAGGAAATTAATTGGGTTAAAAATCTATAGTAACTAAAATAAATTATTTCAAAAAGAGAATAAATTTTTCCACCAAAAACTGCATTTGTGATGTCTTTTCACACTGCAGTCTTTCAAACATAATCGTATACCAGCGTGATCTTGAAAATCAAGAAAAGTGGCAGCTACTACAACATTCTGCCTAAACGGGATATTTTTTTCTTTCTTTTTTTCTTTTTTCTTTTCCACAGATAGCTTGGCACTGGAACATCGTAGAGGGTTGTTCAATAGCTCATTTTAAAGGAAATTAATTGGCTTAAAAACCTTTTGTAACTAAAATAAATTATTTCTAAAAGAGAATAAATTTTTCCACCAAAAACTGCATTTCAGATGTCTTTTCACACTGCAGTCTTTCAAACATAATCGTATACCAGCGGTAAGATTTGAACCCATGCCTCCGAAGAGACTGGTGTCTAACACCAGTGCCTTAGACCACTGGGCCAGATTGACTCTCATAAATAAATATATATGTGAATCTGGGTTGCAGCAGTAGCTAGCAATCTAATAAGAGACGATCAGTCCAATACTAAGAAATATAACAAAACTCCTAAAAATAGAGTAAAATCAAAACAAAATTACATCATTAGAATTACCTTGTCTGAAACCCTACTAGATAAATATTGAATGCCGTCATAGTTTTATATTAGAGCTATGACGTGAATAGAAAAACACGAAATTATATTGTTGTTTCTGAAGACGTCATGAAATAATATCATTGCGCTATGACGTCAATAAAATCATTACGCTGTGACGTCATAATTACTATATAAGAAGCGTCAGAACTGTAAATGTTCACATTCATAATTACATAGTGGTTTCAATCAAGCAAGCTGCAAGCAAATTAAAAAACAGTACTACACAAACAACAGAGATAGTACCTTGAAAAGAGAAAAGCAAAGGTATTCAACCGATCAGGCGTATCGAGAAGTAAAAATTGAGAGAGCCGAACAAAAGATCAAGGAGCGTTATCACAATGATAAACTTTATAGAGAAGCAACAATTGAGCAGGCTAGACAAAAGAGCAAGGAACGGTATGGTAATGATAAAGATTACAGAGAAGCAAGAATTGAGCAGGCTAGACGAAAGATCAAGGAACGTTATCAAAATGATGAAGATTATAGAGAAGCAACAATTGAGCAGACTAGACAAAAGAGCAAGGAACGGTATGATAATGATATTACATTAAGGGACGATCATTGCAATAACAAACCATTGCTGGCTTTGGATTTAGTTATCTACTTGATTGTTTGAGATTCGTCTCTTACTATTTCAAAGAAGAAAAAGCCATAGGCTTTTTCCTGTTTGTAATCATATAGCATAGAATCAGGGTTGCAGCGGTAGCTAGCAACTTAGTAAGAGACGATCAGTCCCATGTTAAGAAATCCGGGTTGCAGCGGTAGCTAGCATTACAAAAAGGAACGAACTGAACCCATAGTAACTTAAGTATTAAATCAAACAGTTCGTGGTCCTATTAAAGAGCTGTGTAATGGCTCATTTTAAAGAAAACCGCTGTATATAGAAACCTTTTGTAATTAACATTATAATAAAGAACGACCTCTTGCCTATACTAAATTTTATACACCACTTAGTTATAGTATAGGATAGTAATTCAACAGATAGCTTGGCACTGGAACATCGTAGAGAGTTGTTCAATGGCTCATTTTAAAGGAAATTAATGGGGTTAAATTTCCTTTGTGATTTTACAATAAAGAACGAACTCTAGCCTATACAAACTTGTATAGAGGGATATAACGATCGATCATAAATGGTGTTAATATACAAAGAAATATAAATAATTTCTTAGACCACACTGCTTTTCCATTAAAAACAAAAAAAATTTTAAACAAGAAAAACGGGTTTTAATTTTCTATAAAGCAGTGAAATACAAAACAATTAATTATGCACAAAAGCTCCGAATATTTCGGCCCCATATCCGGGAGCCTTTCTCAACGGAACAAAAAAAAATAAATAAATAAAAAAAAAAAAAAAAAAACTTAACTTACATCAATAAAACATAATAAACACATAAAGAGAAAGAAAAAAAAACAAAGAAAAAATATAAATAAATAAGAAACAAAACTCACATATTAAATAAACAACTTCCATGCACTGAATGTCTATAATGATTCAACTCGCCTCCTCTCAGTATATAAATGGAAATATATTAAATAAACACTTTAATGCACTGAATGTTATAATAAAGAACGACCTCTTGCCTATACTAAATTTTATACGCCAATTAATTATAGTATAGGTTAGTAATTCCACAGATAGATTGGCACTATAAAATATTAGAGAGTTGTTAAATAGCTTTTTTTCAAGGAACATATAGGGGTTAAAAACCTTTTGTAATTAAAACAAATTATTTTTAAAATATAATCAGTTTCTTACGAAAAACTGCACATTTCATATTAAAGATTGATCAATGTTTAAAGTAAATTACAAAAAAAGACGATCATTGGAATAACATACAACTGCATACATCCGGGTTGCAGCGGTAGCTAGCAACCTAGTAAGAGACGATCACGTCCAATGATAAGAAATATAAAAACCCATAGTTCCTAAAAAAAGGAGTCGGATCAAAACAAAAAGCACACCATTAGAACCGCCTTGTCCGAAACCCCTGTATAGTATCCGGGTTGCAGTGGTAGCTAGCAACCTAATAAGAAACGATCACGTCCAATGTTAAGAAATATAAAAAACCATAGCTCCTAACAGAGGAGTCAGATCAAAACAAAAAATACACCATTAGAACCGCCTTGTCCGAAACCCCTGTATATGAAACTTTCTGTCCCTTGGCTTGAACAGCAAGGGGAATATATTGGCTTGAAAATCAATAAAAGTGGCAGCTACTACAACATTCTGCCTAAACGGGATATTTTTTTCTTTCTTTTTTTCTTTTTTTCTTTCTTTTGCGCAGATAGCTTGGTACTGGAACATCGTAGAGAGTTGTTCAATGGTTCATTTTAAAGGAAATTAATAGGGTTAAAAATCTATAGTAACTAAAATAAATTATTTCTAAAAGAGAATAAATTTTTCCACCAAAAACTGCATTTTTGATGTCTTTTCACACTGCAGTATTTCAAACATTATACCAGCGGTAAGATTTTACATTAAAGGACGATCATTTGAATAACAAACCATTGTATACATTAGACTTTGTTTACATTAAAGAACAAACTTCCAGCCCATTGTAGCTAAAATAAGAATATAATTAATGTTAAAGATTGATCAATGTTACAGTAAAGAACGATCTCTGGCCCATAGTAACTGATATAAGGTGGTTTATATTATCCGGGTTTATAATAATTTCGCCACTTAATTATAGTATCCGGGTTGCAGCGGTAGCTAGCAACCTAGTGAGAGACGATCACATCCAATGTTAAGAAATATAAAAACCCATAGTGCCTAACAAAGGAGTCAGATCAAATTCAAAAGTACACCATTAGAACCGCCTTGTCCGAAATCCCTGTATAGGAAACTTTCTGTCCCTTGGCTTGAAACAGCAAGGGAAACATATTGGCTTGAAAATCAAGAATTAGAATAAAGAACGAATATTTTACCGATTATGTACTAATAACCATATATTACGTAATAAGTGACATGACGTAATAACAATATTCAGGAACAACTAAGCCAATAGCTCTAGCTACAATAAGGCAATTAGTTGACGACAAACGCTGCAAGCAACTAATCCAACAGCTGAAGATACAATATAGCAAGCATATAATAAACAACGACCTCTTGCCTATACTAAATTTTATACGCCACTTAATTATAGTATAGGTTAGTAATTCCACAGATAGATTGGCACTATAACATCTTAGAGAGTTGTTCAATATCTTTTTTTCAAGGAACCTATCGGGGTTAAAAACCTTTTGTAATTAAAACAAATTATTTTTAAAATATAATCAGTTTCTTACGAAAAACTGCACATTTCATATTAAAGATTGATCAATGTTTAAAGTAAATTACAAAAAAAGACGATCATTGGAATAACAAACAACTGCATACATCCGGGTTGCAGCGGTAGCTAGCAACCTAGTAAGAGACGATCACGTCCAATGTTAAGAAATGTAAAAACCCATAGTTCCTAAAAAAGGAGTCAGATCAAAACAAAAAGCACACCATTAGAACCGCCTTGTCCGAAACCCCTGTATAGGAAATCCGGGTTGCAGCGGTAGCTAGCAACCTAGTAAGAGACGATCACGTCCAATGTTAAGAAATATAAAAACCCATAGTTCCTAACAAAGGAGTCAGATCAAAACAAAAAGTACACCATTAGAACCGCCTTGTCCGAAACCCCTGTATATGAAACTTTCTGTCCCTTGGCTTGAACAGCAAGGGGAATATATTGGCTTGAAAATCAAGAAAAGTGGCAGCTACTACAACATTCTGCCTAAACGGGATATTTTTTTCTTTCTTTTTTTCTTTTTTTCTTTCTTTTCCACAGATAGCTTGGCACTGGAACATCGTAGAGAGTTTTTCAATGGTTCATTTTAAAGAAAATTAATTGGGTTAAAAATCTATAGTAACTAAAATAAATTATTTCTAAAAGAGAATAAATTTTTCCACCAAAAACTGCATTTTTGATGTCTTTTCACACTGCAGTATTTCAAACATTATACCAGCGGTAAGATTTTACATTAAAGGACGATCATTTGAATAACAAACCATTGCATACATTAGACTTTGTTTACATTAAAGAACAAACTTCCAGCCCATTGTAGCTAAAATAAGATTATAATTAATGTTAAAGATTGATCAATGTTACAGTAAAGAACGATCTCTGGCCCATAGTAACTGATATAAGGTGGTTTATATTATCCGGGTTTATAATAAAGAACGAATTCTTACCTATACTAAATTTTATACGCAATTTACAATAAAGAACGACCTCTTTCCTATACTAGTCTGGGTTGCAGCGGTAGCTAGCAACCTAGTAAGAGACGATCAAGTCCAATGTTAAGAAATATAAAAACCCATAGTTCCTAAAAAAGGAGTCAGATCAAAACAAAAAGTACACCATTAGAACCGCCTTGTCCGAAACCCCTGTATAGTAAACTTTCTGTCCCTTGGCTTGAACAGCAAGGGAAATATATTGGCCAGAAAATCAATAAAAGTGGCAGCTACTACAACATTCTGCCTAAACGGGATATGTTTTTCTTTTTTGTTTTCTTTTGGATAGCAGTGCCAAGCTATCCAGAGATAGCTTGGCACTGGAACAACGTAGAGAGTTGTTCAATGGTTACATTAAAAGACGATCACTGAAATAACAAACCATTCCATACATTGGACTTAGTTAGCTACTTGATTGTTTGAGTTTCGTCTCTTACTATTTAAAAGAAGAAAAAGCCATAGGCTTTTTCCTGTTTGTATTTATAGTTAAAAAACGAACTCAAGTCCAAAGAAACTGAACACTGGGGTTCATTCATATTATCTTCATTATTTTAGCTAGAATGTAAATAAACAAGTTTCTTTTTTAAATTTTAAATTGAAAATATAGTGCTTTTAATTCAACATATTAAATGTTCTCCCCGACGGGGAATAGAACCCCCTTCTCCCAGATAACAAGTGGGCATACTTACCATTAGACTATCGAAGACTTATAAAATAAATATAATAAAGAACGTCCTCTTGCCTATACTAAATTTTATACGCCACTTAATTATAGTAAAAGTTAGCAATTCCACAGATAGTTTGGCACTGGAACATCGTAGAGAGATGTTCAATGGCTCATTTTAAACTGGGTTGCAGCGGTAGCTAGCAACCTATTAAGAGATTACATAAGGGATCGACGTGGTTCATTATAAATCCGGGGTGCAGCGGTAGCTTGCAACCTAGTAAGAGACGATCACGTCTAATGTTAAGAAATATAAAAACCCATAACTCCTAAAAAAATTCCAATTAAGATCATGTACAAGATTTATGAACGACGTCATAATCTGAGGATGTAACCATATAATACAAATAATAAATTATAATAAAGATCCAATCCTTGCCTGTACTAACTGGTATGGGTCGCTTAACTATAGTGTAGGCTTGTAAAGTTATGTTTAAGTCAACAAATTAAAATTCCCTACAACGGGGAATCGAACCCCGATCACCCTCGTGACAAGCGGGTATGTTTATCATTGTACTATTGGATACTCATGATGAATATGTTACATATAAGACATGATAAAAAAATGGTTAACTTCCTAAGAAAATTAAATATACATAAAGGATCGATATAGTTCATTATAAATCTTGATCATGTAAATTTCATCTTTATCAGGGTTATATAGGCAGTTGAAATTTTAATACAGATGATCGGCACAGTTCATTAAATCTATCAAACGGTTCGTGGTAATGAACTGTATAGTAAGAGCGACCTGTCTCGCTAGTAACCGAAACTCTAAGGAACGGAATTTTGATACCAATAGATACATTAAAAGAATTGGATTTTTACATTTTAAGCCGATGTTTTAGAGACAAAGCTTATGCATTTGCATCAATTTTCTTGCAACACATGGGTTTGAACCTGCCAACCTTCAATCAAAAGGTGCAGCTTAAGCCACAACGTCATCGCAAGGTATTATTAACAAAATAATTCTTAAATTACTTTACTGATTTACTTTAAATAGTAATAATTTATCAAACAGTTCGTGGTAACGAACTGTATAGTAAAAGCAACTCGTCTCAATAGTAACCGAAACTCTAAAAAACGGAATTTTAAGATTAATAGATACATCAAAAGAATCGGATTTTTGTGCTGATTTTAAATATATAAGTTTCATCAAGTTTACTCATATCCATCAAAAAATACGAGCCTGAGAAAATTTACCTTATTTTCTAAAAAAGGGGAAAACACCCCCTAATTACAATAAAGAACGACCTCTAATTACGTTTTGTAATCATTAAATATAAAATATAGTAATATAAAATATTACTAAATAACCATATATGACGTAATGAGCGACTTGACGTAAAAATTTAAAAAATAAATTTTTATTTTATTTTCGTTTTCAGTTCAGAATCGGTAAAGTTATAAACTGCAAAAATACTTATGGTATCTGAGCATATGATAAAGAACGACCTCTTGCCTTTACTAAATTTTGTACGCCACTTAATTATAGTATAGTCCGGGTTGCAGCGGTAGCTAGCAACCTAGTAAGAGACGATCACGCCCCATAGTAAATACTAAAGTAACCCATAACTCCTGAAAAAAAAGTCAGATCAAAACAAAAAGTACACCATTAGAACCACCTTGTCCTAAACACCTATAAAGGAAACTTACCGCCCTTTGGCTTGAATAACAAAGAAAATATATTGGCTTGAAAATCAAGAAAATTGACTTTAACCACGTTATTCTTCACAAACGGGATATTTTTTCCTTCTTCTTCTTCTTCTCTTCCACAGATAGCATGGTACTTAAACATCGTAGAGATCCGGGTTGCAGCGGTAGCTAGCAACCTAGTAAGAGACGATCACCTCCAATGTTAAGAAATATAAAACCCCCCAACTCCTAAAATAAAATGTCAGATCAAAACAAAAAGTACACCATTAGTACCGCCTTGTCCGAAACCCCTATAAAGGAAACTTACCGCCCTTTGGCTTGAATGACAAAAAAATATATTGGCTTGAAAATCAAGAAAATTGACTTTAACCACGTTATTCTCCACAAACGGGATATTTTTTTCTTTCCGCTTGATCTTTCTCCTCAGCTAGAAGGGCACTGGAAAATCACAGAGAGCTTTATAATAGCTAATTTTAAAGGAAATTGCTACATCTAGTGCCTTTTGTAATTAAAAATAAAATACTTTTTAAAGTAGAATCAATTTTGTCAAAAAATTTGCATTTTTGATGTATTTCATACTGCAGTCTTTTCAAAGATATTTGAATTTTGAAGCAAACAGTTCATGGTAATGAACTCTATAGTAATAATAGCTACTTGTCTCAATAGTAACCGAAACTCCTGGAACCAAAATTTTCTTTTTTGGCTTAATCGCTAAAATTATTACGTAAACTGCAAAAATATTTATGATGCGTAATCAGTAATAGTAAATTTTTAATTTAAACAACAAAAATACATGAAAATTCTAAAATTAGTTTTGCTTTTTGTCTCCTGGAAGAAATTTTTTTTTCATCTCATTCGGGTTGCAGCGGTAGCTAGCAACCTAGTAAGAGACGATCACGTCCAATGTTAAGAAATATAAAAACCCATAGTTCCTAACAAAGGAGTCAGATCAAAACAAAAAGTACACCATTAGAACCGCCTTGTCCGAAACCCCTCTATAGGAAACTTTCTGTCCCTTGGCTTGAACAGCAAGGGAAATAAATTGGCTTGAAAATCAAGAAAATTGACTTTAACCACGTTATTCTCCCCAAACGGGATATTTTTTTCTCTTTTCTTTTTTTATTTTCCGGGTTGTTATGATAAAGAACGACCTCTTGCCTTTACTAAATTCTATACGCCACTTAATTATAGTATAGTCCGGGTTGCAGCGGTAGCTAGCAACCTAGTAAGAGACGATCACGCCCCATAGTAAATACTAAAGTAACCCATAACTCCTGAAAAAAAAGTCAGATCAAAACAAAAAGTACACCACTAGAACCACCTTGTCCTAAACACCTATAAAGGAAACTTACCGCCCTTTGGCTTGAATAACAAAGAAAATATATTGGCTTGAAAATCAAGAAAATTGACTTTGACCACGTTATTCTTCAAAAACGGGATATATTTTCCTTCTTCTTCTTCTTCTCTTCCACAGATAGCATGGTACTGAAACATCGTGGAGATCCGGGTTGCAGCGGTAGCTAGCAATCCGGGTTGTAGCGGTAGCTAGCAACCTAGTAAGGGACGATCAAGTCCAATGTTAAGAAATTTAAAAAACCCTAACTCCTGAAAAAAGAGTCAGATCAAAACAAAAATTACACCATTAGAACCACCTTGTCCAAAACCCATATTAAGGAAAAATATCACTCTTTGGCTTGAATAACAAAGAAAATATATTGGCTTGAAAATCAAGAAAATTGACTTTAACCACGTTATTCTCCACAAACTGGATATTTTTTTCTTTCCGCTTGATTTTCCTCCTCAACTAGCTGGGCACTGGAAAATCATAGAGAGATGTATAATAGCTCATTTTAAAGGAAATTGCAACATCTAGTCACTTTTGTAATTAAAAATAAAATACTTTTTAAAGTAGAATCAATTTTGTCAAAATAATTGCATTTTTGATGTATTTCATACTGCCGTCTTTTCAAAGATATTTGAATTTTGAAGCAATCAACTACGAGATCAAACTCGTATAATAAAGATCAAACTCTTCCCTATACTAATGTAATGGAATCAATTTCCTATACCCCAAAAATTTTCCAAGTAAAAATGCCCAGATTATAAACCCAAACAATTTAAGTAACAATTAATTGTCAAATTTAAAAAAGTAGCGAAACATTGTGTTACAATTGTAACACAATAAATCTTAGGCTTGAAATTTGCATAAATTTATGTTAAAGGACGATCATTAGAAAAACACACCATTGCATATATTGGACTAAAAGTTGGACTTAAAGTTAGTTTTTCAATTTAGAATCGCTAAAGTTTTACAGTAAGGACCGAAGTCTATCTCATTGTAACTAATGCAACGGGAAAACTATAATAAAGAACGACCTCTTACCTATACTAAATTTTATACGCCACTTAATTATAGTATAGGTTAGTAATAGGTCCATGGCACTGGAACATTGTAGAGAGTTGATCAATGGCTCATTTTGAAGGAAATTAATGGGGTTAAAAACTGTTTGTAATTAAAACAATTATATTTATTGCATTAAGAAATTTTATATGTTCCCTAATCCTGGTTGCAGCGGTAGCTAGCAACCTAGTAAGAGACGATCACGTCCAATGTTAAGAAATATAAAAACCCCTAACTCCAAAGAAATGAGTCAGTTCAAAACAAAAATTACACCATTAGAACCACCTTGTCCGGGTTGCAGCGGTAGCTAGCAACCTAGTAAGAGACGATCACGTCCAATGTTAAGAAATATAAAAACCCTTAGTTCCTAACAAAGGAGTCAGATCAAATTCAAAAGTACACCATTAGAACCACCTTGTCCGAAACCCCTGTATAGGAAACTTTCTGTCCCTTGGCTTGAAATAGCAAGGGAAGAATATTGGCTTGAAAATCAAGAAAAGTGGCAGCTATTACAACATTTTGCCTAAACGGGATATTTTTTTTTTCTTCTTCTTTTCCAGAGATAGCATGGCACTGGAGCATCGTAGAGAGTTGTTCAATGGCTCATTTTAAAGGAAATTAATTGGGTTAAAAATCTATAGTAACTAAAATAAATTAATTCTAAAACAGGATAAATTTTTCCACCAAAAACTGCATTTTTGATGTCTTTTCACACTGCAGTATTTCAAACATTATACCAGCGGTAAGATTTGAACCCACGCCTCCGAAGAGACTGGTGGCTAACACCAGTGCCTTGGACCACTCGGCCAGGCTGCCTCTCATAAATAATATATATGTGAATCTGGGTTGCAGCAGTAGCTAGCAGCCTAGTAAGAGACGATCAGTCCAATGCTAAGAAATATAAAAACCCAAAACTCCTAAAAATAGAGTCAGATCAAAACAAAAGTACATCATTAGAACTACCTTGTCTGAAACCCTACTAGATAAATAATGAATGTCGTCATAGTTTGATATTAGAGCTATGACGTGAATAGAAAAAACACGACCTTATATTGTGGTTTCTGAAGACGTCATGAAATAATACCATTGCGCCATGACGTCATGAAATGAAATCATTGCGTCGTGACGTCATAATTACTTTTAGAAGCGTCAGAACTGTAAATGGTCTCATTCATAATTAGATAATGGTTAGATCAAAGCAAGCTATACGCAAGTTAAAAAACAGTGCTACACAAACAACAGAGCTAGTATTTTGAAAAGAGAAAAGCAAAGGTATTCAACCGACCACGCGTATCGAGATGCGAAAATTGATAGTGACAAACAGCGTTATTATAATGATGTAGTTTATAGACATGTGAAAATTGAGACAGCCAAACAAAAGATCAAGGAACGGTATGATAATGATGAAGATTACCGAATCGAATATAAGAAAAAAGAAAAGCAAAGGTATTCAACCGTCCAGGTGTATCGAGAAGTAAAAATTGAGACAGCCAACCTAGTAAGAGACGATCACGTCCAATGTTAAGAAATATAAAAACCCATAGTTCCTAACAGAGGAGTCAGATCAAAACAAAAAGTACACCATTAGAGCCGCCTTGTCCGAAACCCCTGTATAGGAAACTTACTGTCCCTTGGCTTGAACAGCAAGGGAAATATATTGGCTTGAAAATCAAGAAAAGTGGCAGCTACTGCAACATTCTGCCTAAACGGGATATTTTTTTCTTTTTTTCTCTTTTCTTTCTTTTCCACAGATAGCTTGGCACTGGAACATCGTAGAGGGTTGTTCAATAGCTCATTTTAAAGAAAATTAATTGGGTTAAAAATCTATAGTAACTAAAATAAATTATTTCTAAAAGTTACAGTAAAGAACGATCTCTCTCCCACACTAACTGATATATGGTGGTTCCAGGTTTAGTAAAAAAAGGACGAATATAGCTCATCATAAATGGTGTTTGTCAATTATCCGGGTTGCAGCGGTAGCTAGCAATAATAAAGAACGACCTCTTGCCTATACTATATTTTATACGCCACTTAATTATAGTGTAGGTTAGTAATTCCACATATAGCTTGGCACTGAAACATCGTAGAGAGTTGTTTAATGGCTCATTTTAAAGGAAATTAATGGGGTTAAAAGCCTTTAATAATTAAAACAAATTATTTTTAAAATAGAATCATTTTTCTTAAGAAATTACATTAAAATAAGATCATTACAATAACAAACCATTGCATACATTGGACTTAGTTAGCTACTTGATTGTTTGAGGTTTACAGTAAAGAACAAACTTCCAGCCCATATTAACTAAAATAAGATTTTACATAAATGATCGGTTATCGAATTTAAGCTGAAACTAAGTAAAGGACAATTATGCCTCCATATATTCACAGTGATGTATAAGATTTCCCATTATATCCGGGTTGCAGCGGTAGCTAGCAACCTAGTAAGAGACGATAACATCCAATGTACAGTAAAGAACGTTCGCTCAAACATAGTAACTGATATATGGTGGTTCCAGGGGTAGTTACTTGAGGTTCGTTTCTTACTATTTCAAAGAAGAAAAAGCCGTAGGATTTTTCCTGTTTGTATCCGGGTTGCAGCGGTAGCTAGCAACCTAGTAAGAGACGATCACGTCCAATGTTAAGAAATATAAAAACCCGTAGCTCCTAAAAAAAGAGTCAGATCAAAACAAAAAGTACACCATTAGAACCGCCTTGTCAGAAACCCCTGCATAGTAAAATTTCTGTCCCTTGGCTTGAACAGCAATGGAAATATATTGGCTTTAAAATCAAGAAAATTGGCAGCTACTACAACATTCTGCCTAAACGGGATATTTTTTTCTTTTTTTTTTATTTTTTTTTTCTTTTTTATTTTACACAGATAGCTTGGCACTGGAACATCGTAAAGGGTTGTTCAATAGCGCATTTTAAAGGAAATTAATTGGGTTAAAAATCTATAGTAACTAAAATAATTATAATAAAGAACGACCTCGTGCCCATACTAAATTTTATACGCCACTTATTTATAGTATAGGTTAGTAATTCAACAGATAGATTGGTACTGGAACATTGTAGAGAATTGTTCAATGGCTCATTTTAAAGGAAATTTATGGGGTTAAAACTTCTTCTAATTAAAATAAATCGTTTTTAGTACCCTGAGAAATTTTAATTATGTTCCTTAAGAAATCATCATAAGTTAAAATTTCCCATACAAAATTTGAACTCAAGCCAACTGGGTGAGAGCTATCCCAACCTCTAGACCATATAGGACTTATTAAAATATCCGATAAATGACGTTTATGTTAAAGAAAAAATTATGAACCTGTTAGCTGTCTGATTATTTGAGGATCGTCTCTTACTTTTCCAAAGAAGAAAAAGCCGTAGGCTTTTTCCTGTTTGTAATTTATAATCTGGATTCAAGCGGTAGTTATAGTAAAGAACGGACTCAAGCCCAAAGAAACTGAACCCTGTGGTTCATTCATATTATCTTCCCTATTTTAGATAGGTTATAATAAAGAACAAACTTTAGCCTATACTAACTGAAATGTTTATGATAAATATTATACGGGTTGCAGCAGTAGCTAGTAACCTAGTAAGAAACGATCACGTCCAATGTTAAGAAATATAAAAACCCATAATCTGGGTTGCAGCGGTAGCTAGCATCCTAGTAAGAGATCCGGGTTGCAGCGGTAGCTAGCAACCGAGTAAGAGTTTACATTAAAAGACGATCATTCAAAGAACATACCATTGTATATATTGGACTTGGTTAGCTGCTTGATTCCTTGTAAGAGATCTTTTTTGTCAAATGAAACTAGATTTATTCCTGAAAATTTTAAATTGAATAATTTTATTTAACTGCAAAGTGCAGAAGTAATTATGGTGTCTCATCAATAATTTTCATTTTTTAATTAAAACCAGAAAAAAAACCTGAAACTTTTAAAATTAGTTTGGTTTTCCCCTTGCTTCAATTGATTCGTTACGGCACTTCACATTAAAATCGGGGTTGCAGCAGTAGCTAGCAACCTAGTAAGAGACGATCACGTCCAATGTTATGAAATATAAAAACCCGTAACACCTAAAAAAAAAAGTCACATCAAAACAAAAAGTACACCATTAGAACCGCCTTGTCCGAAACCCCTGTACAGTAAACTTTCTGTTATTTGGCTTGAACAGCAAGGGAAATATATTGGCTTGAAAATGAAGAAAAGTGGCGGCTACTACAACATTCTGCTTAAACGCCATATTTTTTTCTTTCTTTTTTTCTCTTTTCCACAGATAGCTTGGCACTGGAACATTGTAGAGAATTGTTCAGTGGCTCATTGTAAAGGAAATTAATTGGGTTAAAAATTTTACATTAAAGAACCAACTGTAGCCGATAATAGCTGAAGTATTAAAAGGTTACATCAAGGAAAAAACTGTTGCCTATAGTAACTGAAGTAATAAAAGGAATCATTGCATAGATAATTATTTTAATATGAAATTTTTAAGAAATTATTTCTTAAGAAATTTCTCAAGAAATCATCATAAGAAAAAATTTCCCATACCTGGAATAGAACTCAAGGCAACTGGGTGAGAGCCAGCTATCAAACAGTTCGTGGTAACGAACTGTATAGTAAGAGCCATTCGTCTCCACAGAAACCGAAACTCTAAAAAACCGAATTTTAATATCAATAGACACATCAAAAGAATTGGATTTTTATGCTGATTTTTACGGTAAGGACCAAAGTCTATCTCATAGTAACTGATACAACAGGGGAAAGAAATAGAGGTCTATGGTGTATATGACGTCATTATAATGATGAACTCATTCTTGTTATCCGGGTTGCAGCGGTAGCTAGAAACCTATTAAGAGACGATCACGTCCAATGTTAAGAAATATAAAAACCCATAGCTCCTAAAAAAGGAGTCAGATCAAAACAAAAAATACACCATTAGAACCGCCTTGTCCGAAACCCCTGTATAGTAAACTTTCTGTCCCTTGGCTTGAACAGCAAGTTACAATAAAGAAAGAACTCTAATTAGATTTTGTAATCATGAAATATAAAATATAGTAATATAAAATATTACTAAATAACCATATGTGACGTAATGAGCGACGTGACGTAAAAATTGAAAAAAATTAATTTTCATTTTATTTTTGTTTTCAGTTTAGAATCGCTAAAGTTATAAACTGCAAAAATATTTATGGTATCTGAGCAATAGTTTTAATCTTTTAATTTAAACTAGAAAAATACCTGAAAATTTTAAAACTAGTTTTACATAAAGGACCGATTTAGTTCATTTCCGGGTTGCAGCGGTAGCTAGCAACCTAGTAAGAGACAATCACGTTACAATAAAGAACAACACCGATCCCATGTTAACTGAAAAATAATAAATGACCTATACAGTTCATAATAAATGTACAGTTCATCATAATTTTTTATTTTATTTTAGTTTTCTGTTCAGATTCGCTAAGGTTATTATGTAAACTGCAAAAATACTTATGTTTTCTGAGCAATTATTCTAATTTTTCTATTAAAACTAGAAAAAAAACAAAAGTATTTTTAATGTTTCCGCGTTGCAGCGGTAGCTAGCAACCTAGTAAGAGACGATCACATACAATGTTAAGAAATAAAAAACCCATAGTTCCTAAAAAAGGAGTCAGAGCAAAACAAATTAGAACCGCCATTGAAAAGTACACCATTAGAGCCGCCTTGTCTGAAACCCCTGTATAGGAAACTTTCTGTCCCTTGGCTTGAACAGCAAGGGAAATATATTGGTTCGAAAATCAAGAAAAGTGGTAGCTACTACAACATTCTGCCTAAACGGGATATTTTTTTCTTTCTTTCTTTTGTTTCCAGAGATAAATTGGCACTGGAACATCGTAGAAAGTTGTTCAATGGCTCATTTTAAAGGAAATTAATTGGGTTAAAAACTTTTTGTAATTAAAACAAATTATTTTAAAACAGGATAAATTTTTCCACTAAAAGCTGTATTTTTGATGTCTTTCCATACAGCTGTCTTTTCAAAGACATTTGATTTTTGAAGCAATCAAACAGTTCGTGGTAAGGGTGTATTTTAAACTTTATATTTCATAGATAGCTTAGCACTGGAACATCGTAGAGAGTTGTTCAATGGATCATTTTAAAGTAAATTAATAACATTCAAGGACGTATCCAAAGGGGTTAGTGGGTTTGAACCCCCCTCCCCCAAAAGGTTTTTTAGATTCATAATAACGAATATAAAATGAATAAAACAAAATTGAATGTAAAAAAATATACAAAAATGAATATGAACAACTTTTTTATGCGTTTTTGAAGTTTTTATCCGGGTTGCAGCGGTAGCTAGCAACCTAGTAAGAGACGATCACCTCCAATGTCAAGAAATATAAAACCCCCCAACTCCTAAAAAAAGAGTCAGATCAAAACAAAAAGTACACCATTAGAACCGCCTTGTCCGAATCCTCTATAAAGGAAACTTACCGCCCTTTGGCTTGAATAACAAAGAAAATATATTGGCTTGAAAATCAAGAAAATTGACTTTTACCACGTTATTCTCCCCAAACAGGATATTTTTTTCTTTCTTTTCCACAGATAGCTTGGCACTGGAACATCGTAGAGAGTTGTTCAATGGCTCATTTTAAAGGAAATCTCTAGATCTAGCGCTATTTGTACTTAATTTTTTTTTTTAATTAATTTTTTTTAAGAAAAACTTAATTTTTTATATACAATATTAAACAATGACGTCATAGTCTTTGGATGTAGTTAGTACATAAAGTCTGGATCATCGAATTAAAGCTGAAACTAAGTAAAGAACAATTATGCCTCCATATATTCACAGTGATCTATAAAATTTTTTATAATAAAGAACGACCTCTTGCCTATACTAAATTTTAGACGCCACTTAATTATAGTATAGGTTAGTAATTCAACAGATAGTATGGCACTGGAACACCATAGAGAGTTGTTCAATGGCTCATTTTAAATTAAATTAATGGGGTTAAAAATCTTTTGTAACTAAAACAAATTATTTTTACTACTTAAAGAAATTTTAATTATGTTCCTTAAGAATATAAGGTTCAAAGGGTAGTTACATAGAGGACCAATATAGCTCATCATAAATGGTGTTTGTAAATTATTGCATTGAAAGAAGATAATTGGAATAAAAAATTATTACATTCATTAGACTTAGTTAGCTACTTGATCGTTTGAGGTTCGTCTCTTACGATTTCAAAGAAGAAAAAACCGTAGGCTTTTTCCTGTTTGTAATATTTTCCGTTTTGCTATCAGGGTTGTAGCGGTATTACATAATCGGGGTTCTAGTGGTAGTTACATTAAAAGACGATCATTGGAATGACCAACCATTGCATACATCCGGGTTGCAGCGGTAGCTAGCAACCTAGTAAGAGACGATCACGTCCAATGTTAAGAAATATAAAAACCCATAGTTCTTAAAAAAAGAGTCAGATCAAAACAAAAAGTACACCATTAGAACCGCCTTGTCCGAAACCCCTGCATAGTAAAATTTCTGTCCCTTGGCTTGAACAGCAAGGGAAATATATTGGCTTGAAAATCAAGAAAAGTGGCAGCTACTACAACATTCTGCCTAAACGGGATATTTTTTTCTTTTTTTCTTTTTTTTTTCTTTTGTATCCAGAGATAGCTTGGCACTGGAACATCGTAGAGGGTTGTTCAATAGCTCATTTTAAAGGAAATTAATTGGGTTAAAAATCTATAGTAACTAAAATAAATTATTTCTAAAAGAGAATAAATTTTTCCACCAAAAACTGCATTTTGATGTCTTTTCACACTGCAGTCTTTCAAACATAATCGTATACCAGCGGTAAGAATTGAACCCACGCCTCTGAAGAGACTGGTGGCTAACACCAGTGCCTTGGACCACTCGGCCAGGCTGCCTCTCATAAATAAATACATATGTGAATTTGGGTTGCAGCAGTAGCTAGCAACCTAGTAAGAGACGATCAGTCCAATGCTAAGAAATATAAAAGCCCAAAACTCCTAAAAATAGAGTCAGATCAAAACAAAAGTACATCATTAGAAATACCTTGTCTGAAACCCTACTAGATAAATAATGAACGTCATCATAGTTTTATATTAGAGTTATGACGTGAATAGAGTGACGTCATAATTAGTATATAAGGAAAGTCAAAACTGAAAATTCTCTCATTCTTGATTAGAATAATGGTTAGATCAAAGCAGGCTATACGCAAGTTGAAGAAAGAGTACTACACAAACAACAGAGATAGTAACTTGAAAAGAAAAAAGCAAAGGTATTCAACCGACCAGGCGTATCGAGAAGTAATAATTGAGAGAGCAAAAGAAAACAGCAAGATGTGTTATCACAATGATGAAGATTATAGACATGCAAAAATTGAGACAGCCAAACAAAAGATCAAGGAACGGTATGGTAATGATGAACATTACAGAGAAGCAAGAATTGAGCAGGCTAAACAAAAGATCAAGGAGCGTTATCACAATGATAAACTTTATAGAGAAGCAACAATTATAATAAAGATCGAACTCTTCCCTATACTAACTTGCATGGGCAACTTCACTATAGTGAAGATTACAGTATTTATATTATACATCATTATAAATTATAAAAGGTTCGAATGTTCGAAGATTATAGATTTACATAAAGGATCGATATGTTTAAAATAAAGAATGAATAGAAAAACCCATAAGGAGACTAAAAGTTAGTAATAACATAGTAAAGAACGAGCTCAAGCCCAAAGAAACTGATCCGGGATGCAGCGGTAGCTAGCAACCTAGTAAGAGATGATCAGGTCCAATGTTAAGAAATATAGAAACCTGAAAGTAGCTCCTGAAAAAGGAGTCAGATCAAAACAAAAAGTACACCATTAGAACCGCCTTGTCTGAAACCTTACAACAAAGAACGAACTCCTGCCTATACTAACTTGCATAGACAACCGGGTTGCAGCAGTAGCTAGCAACCTAGTAAAAGACGATCATGTCTAATTTAAAGAAATATTAAAACCCATAACTCCTAAATCTGGGCTGTCAATCCAGGTTGCTCGTCTCTTACTATTTCAAAGAAGAAAAAGACGTAGGCTTTTTCCTGTTTGTAATATTCTCCTATTTGTTATCAGGGTCGCAACTGTATTTATTCTGGCCCTATGCAATACTCGAATCATGCCCAGAGGGTGTGTACCTTGAGTCACTAACCCCTCGCTCATTGTTCTAGTATCCAGATTGCAGCGGTAGCTAGCAATCCGGGTTGCAGCGATAGCTAGCCACCTAGCAAGAGACGATCACGTCCAATATTCAGAAATATAAAAACCCCTAACTCCTAAAAATTTCTTCAAAGACCAACACGAAATCTCGCTTTCACTGTTAATTTTTTCTACTGCGAGTTTAGGAGTAAAAGGAGCTGATCTTTGAAAAATAAAGGCTTTTTTATTCTTGTCCAAAAAGATCGGTTCTATTTCAGTCAGCTGAGCTACCCTTCTTTTCCTTTCTTGGGCTGCCCTATGTCGCATTAAAGCCCTTTCATATTTGACAACTTCTTCCCCACTGTACTCAACACCTTTTGTTAACTCTTCTTGCCAAGGCCTATCATATGAGTTATTTCTTCCTCGGGATATATATTCTCTCCCTGTCAAAATTGGCTTGTGTTTCCATTCTTCTTGCTTATCAACCAATTTGCTACTCGCCTTACCTACGTCTGTATATACATGCATCTTTGAAAAGCCTTTACTACCGACTCGGAACCAAAAGTCTTTTTTCCTCATTACAGGCTGGATTTTTTTCATTTCTGGCTTGTTAGCTACTTTTATATTTTCTGCAGATATGTTCAAAGAATTATCAGCATATGATCCTTGAGGGTTGATAGTACCGATGTATAAATATTACGAGTGATATGCAGCTAGCTAAATTCGATTTAATACCATTTCCAAGGGGTCTCAGGGTATTTTTGAAATTCCAATAAACTTGTTTTCACTAATTGAAATATTAGTAACCATTTCTAAATCGGCTACAAATGGCATTTTTTTTCACTTGGCGTTTTTTTAATACGTATTTAGATTTGTGATTACTATTGGTTACTAAAATGTTTTTTTAATAAAATTTGTTGGTTACTATGGGTCGTTTACTAGGTTGCAGTTATCGCTGCAACAACGATACTGTAAACGTATGACAAGTATTGAAGTGTCCATTACATTTTATACCTTCCTCTGACATACATGAAGTCAAGAAGTCATATTTGAAGTGTGTAACGTGTAAAGTAAAATGCTACTTTCTTATAATTTGTAAGTAGTAGTAAGTAGTTGCATTAACGACACTTCTCGACTACTAAGGTCCCTGCGTCGGCCCTGCAATGTGTTGCTACAGCAATGTTCGATCTCTGGGTCCCGTATTATCAAGCTGAGGTCAAACCCACAGATGCAGATGGATTTGAATCGTTTACTTTACTGTTTTTTTTATAGTTAGTATTGGTCTAGCTTAAAGGACCAATACCATTTAAGCAAGAAGCTTGATATCTGACAAGGTCTCCTGGTAATTATCTGCCCCCGTTTCCTCTTTATACATGACGTCATTATGATGTCTACATTTAACTTTTTATGTCAAGGATTAAGTGACATGACTTTGACCTGTTTAAGTTATATACTCAGCAAACATGCCAAAGCCATGTCATGTTGTAATTTGTATAATATTCATTTATAAACCAAATAGTCATCAGTAAAGCCAAAGAAAACTAAATTTTAACCGGGTTTTTATCTTTTTTTTTTCCTTTGATGCAGTATGGTGTGGAATCTATTCACCTTGTTTAGATGACTGTATGGAAAAGCAAACGGAAGTATATATCCACATTTCATTAGACTGATAAAACTGCCGAAACTCTTCATATGTGTTTGTGTTCCCCTCTGTGATATAAATCTTGAGAGCAAGGCCGTATCCAGGATTTCTTTTTCTTTGAAAAACTTATTTTTCGAAAGTTTTTTTAATTAATTTTTGTTCGTTTTATATTGCGAAAAAATTCAAGTTTTTTAAAATTCTATATTTCAAAATCAAATTAAAAAAAATCAAATATTAATGGAAGTAACAAAACTGGGGAAAAGTTGGGCTTGAGAGGGGAGTTACTTGCCCTGAAATCACTTTCGACTATTAAAAAGGGCACTAACCCTTTGAATTTCGAATCGAATGAGTCTTTTTCGAAGTTTGTACGACAACGCCTTCTATAAAACCTTACATGCCCCCAGGGTATAACTTAAAACCATTGCCGGGAGGGTTGCGGGAGAGTGACCTCCTCAAAAACATATTTTCTATGTGGAAGTCAACTACGCTGAACAAATTGGCTTTTCTCAAAATTTTGATTGGATGTATTTGGGGGAATGATGGGCTTGAGGAGCTAGTTGCCCTCCAATCACTTTCGACTATTAGGTACTAGCCCTTTGAATCCGGGTTGCAGCGGTAGCTA
This sequence comes from Artemia sp. Qi Xiang Cuo, assembly GCF_049724085.1. Taxonomy (NCBI): domain Eukaryota; kingdom Metazoa; phylum Arthropoda; class Branchiopoda; order Anostraca; family Artemiidae; genus Artemia; species Artemia sp. Qi Xiang Cuo. The sequence continues at coordinate 24,123,309 of NC_142809.1, forward strand.
GCAACCTAGTATCCGGGTTGCAGCGGTAGCTATCAACCTAGTATCCGGGTTGCAGCGGTAGCTAGCAACCTAGTAAGAGACGACCACGTCCAATGTTAAGAAATATAAAAACCCATAGTTCTTAAAAAAAGAGTCAGATCAAAACAAAAAGTACACCATTAGAACCGCCTTGTCCGAAACCCCTGCATAGTAAAATTTCTGTCCCTTGGCTTGAACAGCAAGGGAAATATATTGGCTTGAAAATCAAGAAAAGTGGCAGCTACTACAACATTCTGCCTAAACGGGATATTTTTTTCTTTTTTTCTTTTTTTTTTCTTTTGTATCTAGAGATAGCTTGGCACTGGAACATCGTAGAGGGTTGTTCAATAGCTCATTTTAAAGGAAATTAATTGGGTTAAAAATCTATAGTAACTAAAATAAATTATTTCTAAAAGAGAATAAATTTTATCACCAAAAACTGCATTTTGATGTCTTTTCACACTGCAGTCTTTCAAACATAATCGTATACAAGCGGTAAGAATTGAACCCACGCCTCTGAAGAGACTGGTGGCTAACACCAGTGCCTTGGACCACTCGGCCAGGCTGCCTCTCATAAATAAATATATATGTGAATTTGGGTTGCAGCAGTAGCTAGCAACCTAGTAAGAGACGATCAGTCCAATGCTAAGAAATATAAAAACCCAAAACTCCTAAAAATAGAGTCAGATCAAAACAAAAGTACATCATTAGAAATACCTTGTCTGAAACCCTACTAGATAAATAATGAACGTCATCATAGTTTTATATTAGAGTTATGACGTGAATAGAGTGACGTCATAATTAGTATATAAGGAAAGTCAAAACTGAAAATTCTCTCATTCTTGATTAGAATAATGGTTAGATCAAAGCAGGCTATACGCAAGTTGAAGAAAGAGTACTACACAAACAACAGAGATAGTAACTTGAAAAGAAAAAAGCAAAGGTATTCAACCGACCAGGCGTATCGAGAAGTAATAATTGAGAGAGCAAAAGAAAACAGCAAGATGTGTTATCACAATGATGAAGATTATAGACATGCAAAAATTGAGACAGCCAAACAAAAGATCAAGGAACGGTATGGTAATGATGAACATTACAGAGAAGCAAGAATTGAGCAGGCTAAACAAAAGATCAAGGAGCGTTATCACAATGATAAACTTTATAGAGAAGCAACAATTATAATAAAGATCGAACTCTTCCCTATACTAACTTGCATGGGCAACTTCACTATAGTGAAGATTACAGTATTTATATTATACATCATTATAAATTATAAAAGGTTCGAATGTTCGAAGATTATAGATTTACATAAAGGATCGATATGTTTAAAATAAAGAATGAATAGAAAAACCCATAAGGAGACTAAAAGTTAGTAATAACATAGTAAAGAACGAGCTCAAGCCCAAAGAAACTGATCCGGGATGCAGCGGTAGCTAGCAACCTAGTAAGAGATGATCAGGTCCAATGTTAAGAAATATAGAAACCTGAAAGTAGCTCCTGAAAAAGGAGTCAGATCAAAACAAAAAGTACACCATTAGAACCGCCTTGTCTGAAACCTTACAACAAAGAACGAACTCCTGCCTATACTAACTTGCATAGACAACCGGGTTGCAGCAGTAGCTAGCAACCTAGTAAAAGACGATCATGTCTAATTTAAAGAAATATTAAAACCCATAACTCCTAAATCTGGGTTGTCAATCCAGGTTGCTCGTCTCTTACTATTTCAAAGAAGAAAAAGACGTAGGCTTTTTCCTGTGTGTAATATTTTACTATTTGTTATCAGGGTTGCACCTGTATTTATTCCGGCCCTATGCAATACTCGAATCAGGCCCAGAGGGTGTGTACCGTGAGTCACTAACCCCTCACTCATTGTTCGAGTATCCGGATTGCAGCGGTAGCTAGAAATCCGGGTTGCAGCGATAGCTAGCCACCTAGCAAGAGACGATCACGTCCAATATTCAGAAATATAAAAACCCCTAACTCCTAAAAATTTCTTCAAAGACCAACACGAAATCTCGCTTTCGCTGTTAATTTTTTCTACTGCGAGTTGAGGAGCTGATCTTTGAAAAATAAAGGCTTTTTTATTCTTGTCCAAAAAGATCGGTTCTATTTCAGTCAGCTGAGCTACCCTTCTTTTCCTTTCTTGGGCTGCCCTATGTCGCATTAAAGCCCTTTCATATTTGACAACTTCTTCCCCACTGTACTCAACACATTTTGTTAACTCTTCTTGCCAAGGCCTATCATATGAGTTATTTCTTCCTCGGGATATATATTCTCTCCCTGTCAAAATTGGCTTGTGTTTCCATTCTTCTTGCTTATCAACCAATTTGCTACTTTCCTTACCTACGTCTGTATATACATGCATCTTTGAAAAGCCTTTACTACCGACTCGGAACCAAAAGTCTTTTTTCCTCATTACAGGCTGGATTTTTTTCATTTCTGGCTTGTTAGCTACTTTTATATTTTCTGCAGATATGTTCAAAGAATTATCAGCATATGATCCTTGAGGGTTGATAGTACCGATGTATAAATATTACGAGTGATATGCAGCTAGCTAAATTCGATTTAATACCATTTCCAAGGGGTCTCAGGGTATTTTTGAAATTCCAATAAACTTGTTTTCACTAATTGAAATATTAGTAACCATTTCTAAATCGGCTACAAATGGCATTTTTTTTCACTTGGCGTTTTTTTAATAAGTATTTAGATTTGTGATTACTATTGGTTACTAAAATGTTTTTTTTACTAAAATTTGTTGGTTACTATGGGTCGTTTACTAGGTTGCAGTTATCGCTGCAACAACGATACTGTAAACGTATGACAAGTATTGAAGTGTCCATTACATTTTATACCTTCCTCTGACATACATGAAGTCAAGAAGTCATATTTGAAGTGTGTAACGTGTAAAGTAAAATGCAACTTTCTTATAATTTGTAAGTAGTACTAAGTAGTTGCATTAACGACACTTCTCGACTACTAAGGTCCCTGCGTCGGCCCTGCAATGTGTTGCTACAGCAATGTTCGATCTCTGGGTCCCGTATTATCATATAATAAAGAACAAACTCTTTCCTATACTAAATAAGCCTATACTAGTTAATGATGCAGTAATGATATAGTTTTATTGATTTTACAATAAAGAACGACACCTAGCCCATGTTAACTGAAACAAAAATAGGGATTATTTAATTTCCATCAGTATCATGGCTGTACAGATGGCTGAAACCTAGTAGAGAACAAATCATTACAGTAAAGAACAAACTTACAACCCATATTACAATAAAGAACGAACTCTTGCCTATACTAGCTTGCTTAGGCAACTTAACTATATTATAGGCTGGTAAAGTTTTATTTAAAGTTAATATGTGGAGTGATTATAGTATCATGATTGCAGCTTTAGCTGTAATCTAATTTATAAATCAAATCCGGGTTGCAGCGGTAGCTAGCAACCTAGTAAGAGAAGATCACGTCCAATGTTAAGAAATATAAAAACCCATAACTCCTAAGAAAAGAGTAAAATCAAAACAAAAAGTACACCATTAGAACCGCCTTCTCCGAAATACCTGTACAGGAAACTTTCTGTTCCTTGGCTTGAACAACAAGGGAAATATAGTGCCTTGAAAATCAAGAAAAGTGGCAGCTACTACAGCATTCTGCCTAAACGGCATCTTTTTTTCTTTCTTTTTTCCACAGATAACTTGGCACTGGAATATAATTGAGAGTTGTTCAATGGCTTATTTTAAAGGAATATAATAAAGAACAACCTCTTGCATATACTAAATTTTTTACGCCACTTAATTATAGTATAGATTAGTAATTCAACAGATAGCTTGGCACTGGAACATCATAGAGAGTTGTTCAATGGCTCATTTTAAAGGAAATTAATGGGATTTTACAGTAAAGAACGATCTCTCTCCCATACTAACTGATATATGGTGGTTCCAGGTGTAGTTACATCCGGGTTGCAGCGGTAGCTAGCAACCTAGTAAGAGACGATTACGTTCAATGTTAAGAAATAAAAAAAAACCATAGTTCCTAAAAAAGGAGTCAGATCAAAACAAAAAGTACACAGTTAGAACCGCTTTGTCCAAAACCCCTGTATAGAAAACTTTCTGTCCCTTGGCTTGAACAGCAAGGGAAATATTTTGGCTCTAAAATCAAGAAAATTGACTTTAACCACGTTATTCTCCCCAAACGGGATATTTTTTTTTTCTTTCTTTTTATAATAAAGAACGACCTCTTTCCTATACTAAATTTTATAGCCCACTTAACTATAGTATAGGCTAGTACAGTTATTATATTTAAGGTCAATATATTAAAATTTTCCACTAAAAGACGGTCATTGGAATAAAAAACCGATACATACATTTGATTTAGTTAGCTACTTGATTGTTTGAGGCTAGTCTCTTACTAGTTCAAAGAAAAAAAAGCCGTAGGCTTTTTCCTGTTTGTAATCAATTAGAAAGAGTTCTACCTTTAAAATGACTTACGTAGTCTACCTTTAAAATGAGTTACGTAGTTACATTATCCGGGTTGCAGCGGTAGCTAGCAACCTAGTAAGAGACGATCACCTCCAATGTAAGGAAATATAAAACCCCTAACTCCTAAAAAAAGAATCAGATCAAAACAAAAAGTATACCATTAGAACCACCTTGTCCGAAACCCCTATTAAGGAAACTTACCACCCTTTGGCTTGAATAACAAAGAAAATATATTGGCTTGAAAATCAAGAGAATTGACTTTTACCACGTTATTCTCCACAAACGGGATATTTTTTTCTTTCCGCTTGATTTTTCTTCTCAGCTAGCTGGGCACTGGAAAATCATAGAGAGCTGTATAATAGCTCATTTTAAAGGAAATTGCAACATCTAGTCACTTTTGTAATTAAAAATAAAATACTTTTTAAAGTAGAATCAATTTTGTCAAAAAAATTGCATTTTTGATGTATTTTCATACTGCAGGGTTTTCAAAGATATTTCAATTTTGTTATAATAAAGAACGAATATTTTACCGATTATCTACTAATAACCATATATGACGTAATAAGTGAAATGACGTAATATCTAAAACCTATTGTGTACTAATAACCATATATGACTTAATGAGCGACGTGACGTAAAAATTGAAAAAAATAATTTTATTATATTTTTGTTTTTAGTTCAGAATCGCTAAAGTTATAAACTTCAAAAGTATTTATGGTGCCTGAAAAATAGTTTTAATCTTTTAATTTAGACTAGAAAAATACCTGAAAATTTAAAAATTAGTTTAATTTTTTGTTAGGTTCTTGATACTTGATACGTGACTTAAAGATTCAATTAATGGTTACATATTGGTTTCAATCAAGCAAGCTACACGCAAGTTAAAAAAAACAGTACTATACAAAAAAGAGAGACAACCTTTTGAAAAGAAAAAAGCAAAGGTATTCAACTGACAAGGCGTATTGAGAAGTAATAATTGAGAGAGCAAAACAAAACAGCAAGATGTGTTATCACAATGATGAAGATTATAGACATGCGAAAATTGAGACAGCCAAACAAAAGAGTAAGGAACGGTATAATAATGATGAAGATTACAGAGAAGCAACAATTGAGACAGCCAAACAAAAGAGCTAGGAACGGTATGATAACGATAAAGATTACCGACACAAACATAAGAAAAAAGTTGCTACCAGAATAATGGGTAGATAATGGGGTGACAAAAGCTATAATGAAAAAAATAAATTCTCTGCGAGGTTGTACCGATACATTAAAGAACGAATTATAGCCCATAGTTACCAGAATCCGGAGTTGTGGCGGTAACTAGCAACCTAGTAAGAGACGATCATGCCCCATAATAATTCAGGTTGCAGCGGCAGCTAGCATCCAGGTTGCAGCGGTAGCTAGTAAGAGATGATCAAGTCGAATGTTAAGAAATATAAACACCAATAGCTTCTAAAAAAAAAGTCAGATCAAAACAAAAAGTACACTATTAGAACCACCATGTCTGAATTCCCAGTATAGGAAACTTTCAGTCATTTGGTACAGTAAAGAAAGATATCCCACCAATAATAAGTTATATATAGTGGTTCCAGGGGTGTTTCCGGGTTGCAGCGGTATCTAGCAACCTAGTAAGAGATGACCACTAGTAAGAGATGACCACGTCCAATGTTCAGAAATATAAAAACCCATAACTCTTAAAAGAAAGTCAGATCAAAACAAAAAGTACACCATTAGAACCGCCTTGTCTGAAACCCCTGTATAGTAAGCTTTCTGTTATTTGGCTTTAACAGCAAGGGAAATATATTGGCTTGAATATCAAGAAAAGTGGCGGCTACTACAACATTCTGCCTAAACGGTATATTTTTTTCTTTCTTTTTTTTTCTTTTCCATGGATAGCTTGGCACTGGAATATCGTTGTTACATTAAAATACAATCATTGGAATAACATACCACTGCATACATTGAACTTAGATAGCTACTTGATTGCTTGAGGATCGTCTCTTACTATTTCAAAGAAGAAAAAGCCTTAGGCTTTTTCCTTTTTGTAATGATATAGCACAAAAAAAGACCCAAGTTGTAACTGACGTCATTCTGATTGTTATAGTAAAGAATTATAATAAAGATTCATTAAAAGATGATCATTGGAGTAATCCGAGTTGCAGCGGTAGCTAGCAACCTAGTAAGATACGATCACTTCAAATGTTAAGAAATATAAAAACTTATATCTCCTAAAAAAAGAGTCAGATCAAAACAAAAAGTAACGCCGTAGGCCTTACTTTTTGTAAATTTTACTTTTTGAGCAATTTAAAAAAAATTATTACATAAAGGACCGTTATAGCTCATCATAAATGGTGTTTGTCAATTAGGTTTATCTTATCCGGGTTGCAGCGGTAACTAGCAACCTAGTAAGAGACGATCACGTCTAATGTTAAGAAATATAAAAAACCATATCTCCTAATCCCTCTAAATCATTGAGAGCCTTATAATGGCTATCCGGGTTGCAGCGGTAGCTAGCAACCTAGTAAGAGACGATCACGTCCAATGTTAAGAAATATAAAAACCCCTAACTCCTAAAAAAGATTCAGATCAAACCAAAAAGTGCACCATTAGAACCGCCTTGTCCGAAACCCCTATAAAGGAAACTTACCGCTCTTTGGCTTGAATAACAAAGAAAATATATTGGCTTGAAAATCAAGAAAATTGACTTAAACCACGTTATTCTCCACAAACGGGATATTTTTTTCTTTCTTCTTCTTCTTCTTTTCCACAGATAGCTTCGCACTGGAATATTGTAGAGGGTTGTTCAATGGCTCATTTTAAAGGAAATTAATTGAGTTAAAAACCTTTTGTAACTAAAATAAATTATTTTTAAAACAGAATAAATTTTGCCACTAAATCAGGGTTGCAGCGGTAGCTAGCAACCTAGTAAGAGACGATCACCTCCAATGTCAAGAAATATAAAAACCCATAGCTCCTAAAAAAGGAGTCTGATCAAAACAAAAAGTACACCATTAGAACCGCCTTATCCGAAACCCGTTTAAAGGAAATTTACCGCCCTTTGACTTGAATAACAAAGAAAATATATTGGCTTGAAAATCGAGAAAATTGACTTTAACCACGTTATTCTCCACAAACGGGATATTTTTTTTCTTTTGTTTCCAGAGATAGCTTGGCACTGGAACATCGTAGAGAGTTGTTCAATAGCTCATTTTGAAGAAAATCTCTAGATCTAGTGCTATTTGTACTTAATTTTTTTTAAATTAATTATTTTTTACGAAAAACTTAATTTTTTAGATACAATATTGATCAATGACGTCATAATCACTGGATGTAGTCAGTGTTAAACTGAACAAAGTAAAGGACAATTATGCCTCCATATATTCACAGTGATGTAGAAGATTTCCCATTACATCTGTAAACTGTTCCACAGTTGCCGGCTCATACCTTGGAAGCTTTTCACTAAACATGCGAAATTTCTTTTGGATATTACTATGAAGTTTTGCGAAAGCATCTCTAGCTGACTTTTCCACAAAATCCATTCTTTCAGAGATAATTTTAATCTTTAATTTTGAATATTTTTCGTAATCCCGGTAAAACATTCGTAAAATTTTTCTCAATTTACAAAAATCAGCCTGTGCGTTCTTTACAGCTTGTGTAAACTGCAAAAATATCTATTATTTCCGAGCAATAGTTCGAATATTTCAATTCAAGCTAAAAAATACCTTAAAATGGTAAAATTAGTTTTATTTTTGGTTAGGTTCTAACTACCCGATGTGGGATTTACTACGTATTTTCAGACCAAAAAATTCAATTTTTTTATATATTGTATTTTTCAGTTTAGAATTGCTAAAGTTATTATGTAAACTACAAAAATATTTAAGATATCTGAGCAATAATTTTAATCTTTTCATTCAAACTAACAAAATACCTGAAAATTCAAAAATTTGTTTTATTTTTTGTTAGGTTATGGGTACTCGGTACGAGTCTCAAGAAGTGTTAATTAGATAAGAATATTATTTCTTGTTTTGTAATAAGATGCTTTCTAAGCGAGTTATATGTAATTAAAAAAAAAACAGTACTATACATCCGGGTTTCCGCGGTAGCTAGCCACCTAGTACACTTTTGATGTCTTTTCACACTGCAGTCTTTCAAACATAATCGTATACCAGCGGTAAGATTTGAACCCACGCCTCCGAAGAGAGTGGTGGCTAATACCAGTGCCTTGGACCACTCGGCCAGGCTGCCTCTCATAAATATATATGTGAATTTGGGTTGCAGCAGTAGCTAGCAACCTTGTAAGAGACGATCAGTCCAATGCTAAGAAATATAAAAACCCAAAACTCCTAAAATAGAGTCAGATCAAAACAAAAGTACATCATTAGAACTACCTTGTTTGAAACCCTACTAGATAAATAATGAATTTCAGTCATCATAGTTTTATATTAGAGCTATGACGTGAATAGAACCGGGTTGCAGCGGTAACTAGCAACCTAGTAAGAGACGATCACGTCCAATGTTAAGAAATATAAAAACCCTAAAAAAAGAGTCGGGTCAAAACAAAAAGTTACACCATTAGAACCGCCTTGTCCGAAACCCCTGTATAGGAAACTTTCTGTCCCGTGGCTTGAACAGCAAGGAAAATATATTGGCTTGAAAATCAATAAAAGTGGCAGCTATTAGAACATTCTGCCTAAACGGGATATTTTTTTTTTTTTTTTTTCTTGTTTTCCGCAGATAGCTTGGCACTGGAACATCGTAGAAAGTTGTTCAATGGCTCATTTTAAAGGAAATTAATTGGGTTAAAAATCATTTGTAACTAAAATAAATTATTTCCAAGAGAGAATAAATTTTTCAATTAAAAACTGCATTTTTGATGTCTTTTCATACTGCAGTCTTTTCAAAGATATTTAATTTTTGTACATAAATCATAATCGTATACCAGCGGTAAGATTTGAACCCACGCCTCCGAAGAGACTGGTGGCTAACACCAGCGCCTTGGACCACTCGGCCAATCTGCCTCTCATAACTATATATGTGAATTTTGGTTGCAGCAGTAGCTGGCAACCTAGTAAGAGACGAGCAGTCCAATGCTAAGAAATATAAAAACCCAAAACTCCTAAAAATAGAGTCAGATCAAAACAAAACTACATCATTAGAACTACCTTGTCTGAAACCCTACTAGATAAATAATGAATGTCGTCATAGTTTTATATTAGAGCAATGACGTGAATAGAAAAACGCGACATTATTGTGTGGTTTCTAAAGACATCATGCAATGACGTCATGAAATAAAATCATTACGCCGTGACGTCATAATTACTATATAAGAAACCATAATGGTCAGAAACATAATGGTCAGATCAAAGCAAGCTACACGCAAGTTAAAAAAACAGTACTACAAAAAAAAACAGAGATAGCATCTTGAAATCCGGGTTGCAGCGGTAGCTAGCAACCTAGTAAGAGACGATCACGTCCAATGTTAAGAATATAAAAACCCATAGTTCCTAAGAAAAGGAGTCAGATCAAAACAAAAATTACACCATTAGAACCGCCTTGTCCGAAAACCCTGTATAGTAAATTTTCTGTCCCTTGGCTTGAACAGCAAGGGAAATATATTGGCTTGAAAATGAAGAAAAGTAGCAGCTACTACAACATTCCACCTAAAAAGGATATTTTTTTTTCTTTGTTTCCAGAGATAGCTTGGCGGCACTGGAACATCATAGATAGTTGTTCAATGTCTCATTTTCAAGGAAGTTAATGGGTTTAAAAATCTATAGTAACTAAAATAAATTATTTCTGCAAGAGAATAATTTTTTCCACCAAAAACTGCATTTTTGATGTCTTTTCACACTGCAATCTTTCAAACATAATCGTATACCAACGGTAAGACTTGAACCCACGCCTCCGAAGAGACTGGTGGCTAACACCAGTGCCTTGGACCACTCGGCCAGGCTGCCTCTCATAAATAAATATATATGCGAATTTGGGTTGCAGCACCGTAAAATCATTGCACCGTGACGTCATAATTACTATATAAGAAACGTCAAAACTGTAAATGGTCTCATTCATGAATAAATAATGGTTAGATCAAAGCAAGCTACACGCAAGTTAAAAATCCAGGTTGCAGCGGTAGCTAGCAACCTAGTAAGAGACGATCACGTCCAATGTTAAGAAATATAAAAACCCATAGTTCCTAACAAAGGAGTCAGATCAAAACAAAAAGTACACCATTAGAACCGCCTTGTCCGAAACCCCTGTATAGGAAAATTTCTATCCCTTGGCTTGAACAGCACGGGAAATATATTGGCTTGAAAATCAAGAAAAGTGGCAGCTACTACAACAGCGTAAAAGGGATATTTTTTTCTTTGTTTCCAGAGATAGCTTGGCACTGGAACATCATAGATAGTTGTTCAATGGCTCATTTTAAAGGAAATTAATTGGGTTAAAAATCTATAGTAACTAAAATAAATTATGTCTAAAAGAGAATAAATTTTTCCACCAAAAACTGCATTTTTGATGTCTTTTCACACTGCAGTCTTTCAAACACAATAAATACCAGCGGTAAGATTTGAACCCACACCTCCGAAGAGACTGGTGGCTAACACCAGTGCCTTGGACCACTCGGCCAGGCTGCGTCTCATAAATAAATATATATGTTATAACAAAGAACGAACTCCTGCCTCTACTAACTTGTATAAGCATCTTAACTATAGCTATGCAGCGGTTGCTAGCAACCTTGTAAGAAACGATCACGTCCTATACTAAGAAATATAATAAGCAATAACTCCTAAAAATAGAGTCATATCAAAACAAGAAGTATACTATTAGAGCCGCCTTATCAAAAACAGATTTTGCCTCCGAAATCCCTATATAAGAAACTCACCGTTCCCTGTCTTGAAAACAATTATATTAAAGAACGAATAATAGCGTATAGTAATTGAATCATCCGGTTTGCAGCGGTAGCTAGCAACCTTGTATGAGACGACCACGTCCACCATATTAAAAGACGATTATTAGAATACCAAACCATTGCACACGTTGGACTTAGTTAGCTACCTGATTGTTTGAGGTTAGTTTATATTAAAAGACGATCATTGGAATACCAAACCATTACATACATTGGACTTAGTTAGCTACTTAATTTTTTGAGGTTCGTCTCTTACTATTACAAAGAAGAAAAAGCCGTAGGCTTTTTCTGGTTTGTCATTGGAGCATTTAATTTTTTTCTGGGAACAAAATTAGATATTTATCATTTAGCGTTTTGTGAAAGCCAGTGATTTTTTCATAAAGATTAAACAAATCATAAATATCAGACCAGTCCTCAGTACCCAGCCACGAAAAAGGAGGAAAAGGAAAGATCCTCTCAGCTGAAGGTCCCTCCTTTGGATCTGTTGCATTGGATCCTGAAACATCTTCCAAAACTGAAACCTCTTCCGGGCTGCTGTCACTTAAAAAAAAGAGCGATTTCTTATGATTTTTGGATTTTAAACAATAGTCTGTGAGAGCCTCTTTCTTGGCTTCTTAGCCTTTCGAAGCAGTATCCTCCTTTTTGGTTGACTTCTTTATGTGGCCTTTCTTGGACGACCTTTTTGGCATGGTCTTATCAACACAGTTGAAACTGTCTGGATTGAAGTGCAGGTGACTTGTGTGTGTTTTGAAGCTACACCTCCCTCTTCTTCTGGATTTGAGTAAGTCATTTCTTCATCTCCTTTTGGTTGTTTCTTTTTGTAGAACCAAAACAAAGTAGCCAACATTCAAAGGAGAAAAAGGAGGGCTCCTCCTTTGGGCTGCTGTCACTAAAAAAAAACAATTTCTTATGATTTTTGGATTTTAAACAAGGGTTTGTGAGAGCCTCTTTTTTGGCTTCTTAGCTTTTTGAAGCAGTATTCTGCAGACTCCTTTTGGTTGACTTCTTTATGTGGCCTTTCTCAGACGAGCTTTTGGGTATTGTGTGTGTCTTCTTCTGGATTTGAGGAAGTCCTATATTCATCTTTTTTTGTTTGTTTTTCTTTTTGAAGAACTAAAACAAAATAGCCAACATTTAAAACAGAAAAAGGACGGCTCTTCTTGGGCTTCTGTCACTTTCAAAAAGAACGATTTCTTATGATTGTTGGATTTTAAACAAAGGTTTGTGAGAGCCTCTTTTTTGGATTCTTAGATTTTCGAAGCATAGCCTTGAAAACCTGCCGTGATGTTTGATGGGTTGAATGAAGAGGTATAAGTAACGCCAATAAACCGGGGATTTCTCAAGAAACTTTCACCTCTATTTCACGAAACTTTCAATTCTATTTCACGAAGATTTAATGAATAAGGAAGTGAAAGAAAATGGTCACTTCATACATCACCCCAAATAGTTCACAGAACTTCTCAAAATATTTTTGAGAATGTATCTGAAATTTAGGACCCATCCACTAAAAGAAAAATGGTGACTTCGGATTTGAAACAACTGCAGATGTCACCTATTGCAAAGATGTCGTTGTGTTAATTTTTTTTTGTAATATAGAATGGGCGTCTTCTTAGGGCTGAACAAAAGCTTTATTTCATCTCTCTTTATAAAGTCATAATTTTATCCTGGACCCGAAATTTTTTTTGGCTCAACTTCTAAAGTGCAAATCTTTTGTGCTATATTTCCTTAGAAAAGAAATTTAATTTTAGTGAAATTTAAAAGAAATTTTATTTTAGTTTTTAGTTCAGGATCGCTAAGGCTACTATGTGAACTGCAAAAAAAAATTTATGATGTCTGAGCAATAATATTAATTTTTAATTCAAACTAGAAAAATACCTTAAAATTTTAAAATTCCTTTTATTTTTTGTTGGGTTTCGTCAAAAAACGTTCTATTTCATCTCTCACTTCAAAGCAATATTTGTCTTCTGGAACCAAACTTTTTTGGTTCAACATATAAAGTGCGTATCTTGTGTGTTATATTTCCGTAAAAAGAAATTCAATTTTTCATTTGATTTTGGTTTTCAGTTCAGAAACACTTTGGTTTTCAGTATAGAAAATTACCGAAAAATTTAAAAATTAGTTTTGTTTTTGTTCGATTGAATCAACAAAGTTTTACTAATCAAATGTTTTATTTCATGTGTCAATTCAAAGTTATAATTTCTTTCCTGGAACCAAACTTTTTTGGCTAAGGTTCTTAAGTGCGTATATTTTGTGCTATATTTCTGTAGAAAGAAATTCAATTTTTTATTTTATTTTAGTTTTCAGTTTGTAATCGCTATTGTTATTATGTAAACTGCAAAAATATTTATAATGTCTGAGCAACAATTTGAATCTTTTTATTTTGAACTAGAAAATATCTGAAAATTTTACAATTAGTTTTGTTTTTCTTAGGTTTTACCTACTTGATGCATTATTCTATGGGTGGAAATTTAAAAGGGAAAATTATCTAACAATATATAAATGCCATATATAAAAGTTACAATGCAAAAAGTTGAATTGGTTCAGTCTTTTTTTGAAGAACAGTTAAATTCAATGTTTTATGTGGATATGCACTGCTACGGGAAAGAAAAACTTCGCTTTCGTACTAAAAAAGTAAAGAGTTGCCCAAACCTCATCTGGAACAGTTCTGTTGTTTTTAAACAGAATAATAAGATCCGGAATAAGGATATATTGCTTGATGCAAAGTTCATATTGAAAGAAACAAGAACAATGCTAGGAATAATAGACTACAAAAAGAAAGTTGGCATAGGAACAATCACTATTAAAAAGGGGGAATTAACTGCTGGTACTATCATAGTTGATATTGAGCAATTCTCACATCGTTTAGAAGACCGTATCCGTAATCAACATTATAAAAACAATTCTTTTAGAAAACCATATCCACCAGTTTCTGAAGTAAAGCCACTAATTATTGTTGCAAAACTTCACATTAAAGTTGAGGAAATGATTATTTATCTGGAAACCAAAAAAAATGACAATCTGTCTCTGTCGTCACATGGCTCATCAGCGGTTGAACCAGCGGTTGGTTTATTAATCCAGCTGGATGACATTAAGGAGTAAACCGGACAGGGTATTAAAAAAGATAAGGGAGAAAAATTGCAGCCCGTTTCGAAGAATTACAAAACTGAAGGGGAAAAATAAAATGAGAAAACATTTGAGGAAAATGTGCACATGATTAAGCCTGAGAAAGTTAAAGAAAGAAATGCGAAGACAATAAAATTGAAATCAAACAAAAAATTAAGCTTGAAAAGGGAAACAAAGCTGAATATTTATTAGGGCTAGTAACAATTAATGAAAATATAGACAAAAGAAGGAGGATACTAAACCAGAAACCAAAACTGAAACAAAAGAGGAATAAAAAGGGGCTATGGTAAACGGGAAAGAAGAATCAAATAAATTAAAAATTTTGACGAAAGAAGCCCCAGAAAAATTGTAAGTAGAGGAAACTCCCTCAGTTAAAGTGGAAAACATCCCGGAAAAAGTGCAAAAAAGCCTCAGAAAGAAAAACAAGAAAGACTTGAAAAATGAAAATAACAACGAAATTAACAGTCTCTCACTATCGTCATGTGGCTCATTAGGGATTTTGGTGATAATCAATCCAGGTTGAAGTGTAGATAGCAACCTAATAAGGACAAATCACGCTCCATAGCAAAAACAACAAAATAGTCTAATAACTCCTAAAACTAGAATCAGAAATAAAAACAAAAATGAAGTGCACTATTAGAATTGTCTCGTCCGAAACCTCTATATTGAAATATTACCGTCCCTTTGCTTGAGCAACAAGGAAAATAAATTCGCTTGAAAATCGAGAAATACGGCTGAAACAACAATATTCTTCATATACAACATCATTTTCCTTACTTTTTTTTATTTCCACAGCTAGCTTGGCACTGGAAGATTGTAGATAGTTGCTCCCTTTAAAGGAAATTTTTATAGCTAGTACCTTTTGTAATTACTTGGTTTGCAGTGGTACCTTGCAACCTAGGAAGAGACGATCACGTCCCACAGAAAAAAACAAAATAGTCCATAACTCCTAGAACTAGAGTTCAATAAAAAAAAGAAATACATTTTTAGAGCCGCTTTGTTCAAAACCCCTATATAGCCACCTTGCCGTCCCTTGGCTGGAACAATAAGAAAAATATATTGGGTCGAAAATCAAGATATGTGGTTCAAACCACGATATTCCGCATATATGGTATCTTTTTTGTTTCCATTTTTTTGTGGCTCATTTTAAAGAAAATGAATGGGGTTAAAAACGTTTTGTAATTAAAAAATATTAATTTTAGATAGAATCAGTTTTTTACAATCCGGGTTGCAGCGGTAGCTAGCAACCTAGTAAGAGACGATCACGTCCAATGTTAAGAAATATAAAAACCCATAGCTCCTAAAAAAGGAGTCAGATCAAAACAAAAAGTACACCATTAGAACCACCTTATCCGAACCCCTGTATAGTAAACTTTCTGTCCCTTGGCTTGAACAGCAAGGGAAATATATTGACTTGAAAATCAAGAAAAATGGCAGCTACTCCAACATTCTGCCTAAACGGGATATTTTTTTTTCTTTTTTCTTTTGTTTCCAGAGATAGCTTGGCACTGGAACATCGTAGAGAGTTGTTCAATAGCTCATTTTAAAGGAAATTAATTGGGTTAAAAAATCTATAGTAACTAAAATAAATTATTTCTAAAAGAGAATAAATTTTTCCACCAAAAACTGCATTTTTGATGTCTTTTCACACTGCTTACAGTAAAGAACGATCTCTTACCCATAGTAACTGATATATGGTGGTTCCAGGGGTGTTACAGTAAAGAGCAAACTTCCAGCCCATATAACTAAAATAAGATTATAATTTAAGACTCAAACAAGTAATTTGTTTCTTTGGTATAAAATACTACATGCGGTAAGATTTGATCCGGGTTGCAGCGGTAGCTATCAACTTAATAAGAGACGATCACGTCCAATGTTAAGAAATAAAAAAAAACCATAGTTCCTAAAAAAGAAATGTTTGAAAATCAAGAAATGTGGCAGCTACTACAACATTTTGCCTAAACGGGATATTTTTTTCTTTCTTTCTTTTGTTTCCAGAGATAGCTTGGTACTGGAACATCGTAGAAAGTTGTTCAATGGCTCATTTTGAAGGAAATTAATTGAGTTAAAAACCTTTTGTAACTAAAACAAATTATTTTAAAACAGGATAAATTTTTCCACTAAAAACTGTATTTTTGATGTCTTTCCATACTGCCGTCTTTTCAAAGACATTTGATTTTTGAAGCAATCAAACAGTTCGTGGTAAGGTTGTATTTTAAACTTTATATACCATAGATAGCTTAGCACTGGAACATCGTAGAGAGTTGTTCAATGGATCATTTTAAAGTAAATTAATAACATAACATTCAAGGACGTATCCAAAGGGTTTAGTGGGTTTGAACCCCCTCCCCCAAAATGTTTTTCAGATTCATAATAACGAATATAAAATGAATAAAACACAATTGAATATAAAAAAAATATACAAAAATGAATATGAACAACTTTTTTATGCGTTTTTGAAGTTTTTATCCGGGTTGCAGCGGTAGCTAGCAATCCGGGTTGCAGCGGTAGCTAGTAACCTAGTAAGAGACGATCACGTCCAATGTTAAGAAATATAAAAACCCATAGTTCCTAACAAAGGAATCAGATCAAAACAAAAAGTACACTATTAGAACCGCCTTTTCCAAAACCCCTGTATAGGGAACTTTCTGTCCCTTGGCTTGAACAGCAAGGGAAATATATTGGCTTGAAAATCAAGAAAAGTGGCAGCTACTACAACATTCTGCTTAAACGGGATATTTTTTTCTTTCTTTTTTTTCTTTTTTCTTTTCCACAGATAGCTTGGCACTGGAACATCGTAGAGGGTTGTTCAATAGCTCATTTTAAAGGAAATTAATTGGGTTAAAAACCTTTTATAACTAAAATAAATTATTTCTAAAAGAGAATAAATTTTTCCACCAAAAACTGCATTTTTTATGTCTTTTCACCCTGCAGTCTTTCAAACATAATCGTATACCAGCGGTAAGATTTGATATAATTAAGAACAACCTCTTGCCTATAATAAATTTTATACGCCACTTAATTATAGTATAAGTTAGTAATTCAACAGATAGCATGGCACTGGAACATCGTAGAGAGTTGTTCAATGGCTCATTTTAAAGGAAATTTTAGTTATGAGAGGCAGCTTGGGTGAGAGGTCCAAGGGGCTGGGGTTAGCCACCAGTCTCTTCGGAGGCGTGGGTTCATATCTTGCCACTGGTATACGATTATGATTTATGTACAAAAATCAAATATCTCTGAAAAGACTGCAGTATGAAAAGACATCAAAAATGCAGTTTCTAGTGGAAAAATTTATTCTTGTTTAGAAATAATTTATTTTAGTTACAAAATTTACAGTAAAGAACGATCGCTCATGCATAGTAACTGATATATGGTGGTTCCAGCGGTTGTGACTTGTGGTTCGTCTCTTACTATTTCAAAGAAGAAAAAGCCATAGGCTTTTTCCTGTTTGTAATGATATAGCATAAAACGAATTCCAAGTTGTAACTGACGTCATCCTGGTTGTTATAGTAAAGTATAATAAAGAACGAACTCTTTCCTATACTAACTTGCATAGGCAACTTCACTATAGTCCAGGTTGAAGCGGTAGTCTGGGTTGCAGCAATAGCTAACAACCTATTAAGAGACGATCATGTCCAATGTTAAGAAATATAAAAATCCATAGCTCCTAAAATAGGAGTCAGATCAAAACAGAAAGTACACCATTAAAACCGCCTTGTTCGAAACCCTTGTATAAGAAACTTTCAGTCCCTTGGCTTGAACAGCAAGGGAAATATATTGGCTTGAAAATCAAGAAAATTACATTAAAATACGATCATTGGACTATAATAAAGAACGAACTCTTCCCTATACTAACTTGCATAGGCAACTTCACTATAGTCCGGGTTGAAGCGGTAGTCTGGGTTGCAGCGATAGCTAACAACCTAGTAAGAGACGATCATGTCCAATGTTGAGAAATATAAAAACCCATAGCTCCTAAAATAGGAGTCAGATCAAAACAGAAAGTACACCATTAGAACCACCTTGTCAAAAACCCCTGTAGGAAACGAGTCAGATCAAAACAGAAAGTACACCATTAGAACCGCCTTGTCAAAAACCCCTGTATAGGAAACTTTCTGTTCCTTGGCTTGAACAGCAAGGGAAATATATTGGCTTGAAAGTCAAGAAAAGTGGCAGCTACTACAACATTCTGCCTAAACGGCATAGTTTTTCCTTTTTTTCTTTTTTTTTGTTTTCCACAGATAGCTTGGCACTGGAACATCGTAGAGAGTTGTTCAATGGCTCATTTTAAAGGAAATTAATTGGGTTAAATATCTTTTGTAACTAAAATAAATTATTTCTAAGAGAGAATAAATTTTTCAACTAAAAACTGCATTTTTGATGTCTTTTCATACTGCAGTCTTTTCAAAGATATTTGATTTTTGTACATAAATCATAATCGTATACCAGCGGTAAGATTGAACCCACGTCTCAGAAGAGACTGGTGGCTAGCACCAGCGCCTTGGACCACTCGGCCACGCTGCGTCTCATAACTATAAATGTGAATCCGGGTTACAGTGCTCGCTTGCTTAAAAGTAACTGAAGCATTCGAATAAAATAAGATTTCCAATAATAACTAATATGCTAATGAATGATAGAAGACCTGAATTATGCTACTGGTGCAATAAGAAACTGACTCAAGAAAAAGTAACACATGGTCTCATTCATGATTACACAAGGGATCGATACTCCCTATAAAGGAAACTTACCGCCCTTTGGCTTGAATAACAAAGAAAATATATTGGCTTGAAAATCAAGAAAATTGACTTTAACCCCGTTATTCTCCACAAACAAGATGTTTTTTTCTTTCTTCTTCTTCTTCTTCTCTTCCACAGATAGCTTGGCACTGGAACATCGTAGAGAGTTGTTCAATGGCTCATTTTAATGGAAATCTCTAGATCTAGTGCCATTTGTACTTAACTTTTTTTTTTTTAATTAATTATTTTTTACGAAAAACTTAATTTTTTATATACAATATTGATCAATGACATCATAGTCGTTGGATGTAATAGTTAGTACATAATAAAGGCTCGATCATCGAATTTAAGCTGAAACTAAGTAGAGGACAATTACGTCTCCATATATTCAAAGTGATGTATAAGATTTCCCATTACATCTGTAAACTGTTCCACAGTTGCCGGTCCATACCTTGGAAGCTTTTCATTAAACAACCAACATTTCTTTTGGATATTTCTATGAAGTTTTGCGAAAGCAACTCTAGCTGACATTTCAACATCCGGGTTGCAGCGGTAGCTAGCAACCTAGTAAGAGACGATCACATCCAATGTTAAGAAATATAAAAACCCCTAACTACTAAGAAAAGAGTCAGATCAAAAAAAAAAATTACACCATTAGAACCACCTTGTCTGAAACTTCCCTATAGTTAACTTTCTGTCCCTTGGCTTGAATAGCAAAGAAAATATATTGGCTTGAAAAACAAGAAAAATGGCAGCTACTACAACATTCTGCCTAAACGGGATATTTTTTTCTTTCCGCTTGATTTTTCTCCTTAACTAGCTGGGCACTGGAAAATCATAGAGAGCTGTATAATAGCTCATTTTAAAGGAAATTGCAACATCTATTCACTTTTGTAATTAAAAATAAAATACTTAATAAAATACTGCAATGGAAAATGTTCGACAACACAGTGAATATACAGAGGCGTACTTCTTAGAAAATTCGTATATTAATTTTGGAAGGAGCAATTGCAGTTTATGTAGCAGCAATAAAAATATATATACAAGCATACCTATCAGCAGTGAAGGAAAAGCAATGTTTTTCAATTATTGTGAAAACAGGCCTGTTAGGGTTATCCGGGTTGCAGCGGTAGCTAGCAACCTAGTAAGAGAGGATCACGTCCAATGTTAAGAAATAAAAAAAACCATAGCTCCTAAAAAAGCAGTCAGATCAAAACAAAAAGTACACCATCAGAACCACCTTGTCTGAAACCCCTGTATAGGAAACTTTCTGTCATTTGGCTTGAACAGCAAGGGAAATATATTGGCTTGAAAATCAAGAAAAGTGGCAGCTACTACAACATTCTGCCTAAACGGGATATTTTTTATTTCATTCTTTTGTTTCCAGAGATAGCTTGGCACTGGAACATCGTAGAAAGTTGTTCAATGGCTCATTTTAAAGGGAATTAATTGGGTTAAAAAACTTTTGTAACTAAATCAAATTATTTCAAAACAGGATAAATTTTTCCACTAAAAACTGTATTTTTGATGTCTTTCCATACTGCTGTATTTTCAAAGACATTTGATTTTTGCAGCAATCAAACAGTTCGTGGTAAGGTTGTATTTTAAACTTTATATTCCATAGATAGCTTAGCACTGGAATATCGTAGAGAGTTGTTCAATGGATCATTTTAAGTTAAATTAATAACATTCAAGGACGTATCCAAAGGGTTTAGCGGGTTTGAACCCCCTCCCCCAAAATGTTTTTCAGATTCATAATAACGAATATAAAATGAATAAAACAAAATTGAATATAAAAAAATACAAAAATGAATATGAACAGCTTTTTTATGCGTTTTTGAAGTTTTTATTATAATAAAGAACGAATATTTTACCGATTATCTACTAATAACCATATATGACGTAATAAGTGACATGACGTAATATCTAAAACCTATTGTGTACTAATAACCATATATGACTTAATGAGCGACGTGACGTAAAAATTGAAAAAATTAATTTTTATTACAATAATATTAGAGAACCTTACTGTAGAGGTTTCAAGCTCCTTTCTGCAAAAACGTGTAATTTTGTGTTTTTTGTCAGAAAAAAGATCACGGATGCGTGTTTATTTGCCTTTTTTATTTTTACACTAAAAGACGATCATTGGAATAACAAACCATTGCATACTTTGAACTTAGTCAGCTACTTAATTGTTTGAGGTTCGTCTCTTAACATTTCAAAGAAATGGAATAATTTTATTTTATGGATGACTAAAGTTATTATGTAAACTGCAAAAATATTTATTGTGTCTGAGCAATAATTTTAATTTTTTAATTAAAACTAGAAAAATATAAGAAAATTTTAAAATTAGTTTTTATTTTTTATAGCTTTTCGATACTTGATGCGTGGTTTCAACATAAAGCAATAATAAAGTTATAAGAAACAATGAGTAAATATTCATAAAATGCAAATGAGATTTTTATGAGCTTTTTTTCTCAGCTGAAAAACTTGATAACCAATAGTTCGAATCATCTACGTCAAACTTCTGTTGTTGAAGAATCCCCTCTTAATTATAATTAGATCAAATCTATTGCTGATTTTTTATTATCTAAAACGAAGTACAGGTGCCAGATAGGAATTATTTGTGGCTCTGGGTTAAGTGAACTTGGAAACTTATTAGAAAATAGAACTACCATTCATTACGAAAATATACCCCATTTCCCAGTTTCAATCGTTGTAGGGCATAAGGGCCAAATGGTAATAGGGCTGCTTAAGAATGTCCCAGTTGTGTATATGCAAGGTAGATTTCATCCGTATAAAGGATACCCGACTTGGAAGTGCACTTTACCGGTTCGAGTCTTGCACGTAATGGGAGTTAAGAGTTTGATCATTAGCAATGCTGCTGGTGGTTTAATGTCCAATTACAAAATTGGCGACATAATGATAATAAAAGACCATGCAAGCATGCCGGGGTTAGCTGGAAGATCTCCATTGGTCAGCCCAAATGATAACAAATTTGGTACTCGATTCCCCTCAATGCAAGGTGCGTACAATAAAAAACATCGTGAATATGCACTAAAAATTGGAAGCGAAATTGGCTTGAAGGAAAATATTCACGAAGGTATTTATTGCATGAATGGTGGTCCAGCATATGAGACACCTTCTGAATGCCAAATGCTACTAAATACATTAAATATTAATGCTGTAGGAATGCCCACTGTACCAGAAGTGGTTGCAGCTCGCCACTGTGGCATGTTTGTTTTTGCTTTCAGCCTTATTTCAAATAAATGTGTGATGGACACTGATTCTGAAAATTCACCTAATCATTCAGAAGTTATCGCAGCTTGTGAAAGTAGGAAGTCTGACTTGAAGGTTTTCGTGGAGTGAATGGTACTTCAAATAAATGAAGGCTTGCAATCACTGCCGTCAGAAAATTACAAAGTTTAATGGTAATCTTGCAATGGGGTTTATGTTTTGAGGATATCGAGGATTTATGCTCACGAGAGTCCTCAACAAGTCCAACAAAGATTCGAAAAGAATTTAGTAAATTCCCTTGCTTGTTTTCTATGTTCTATATATCTATCAAACAGTTGGTAATGAACAACGAACTGTTTAGTAAGTGAATCGTCTCAATAGTAACCGAAACTCTAAAAAACGAAATTCTGATACAAATTGATGCATCAAAAGTACATAAAGAATCGACATTGTTCATCATAAAATGTGTCAGTCAAGCGGATGTCATGTAGTATTTTATTAATAGAAGTTTAAAAGAAAAATGAATGAAAATTGCCTTCGGCAGGATTTCAATCTGTGACCTTTGGTGCAGTGTCCTCCTCAAAAATATATTTTCTATCTGGAAATCAACTACGCTGAACAAAATTGCTATCTCAAAATTTTGATTGGATGTGTTTGGGGAAATGATGGGCGTGGGGGGGGGGGGCTAGTTGCACTCCAATCACTTTCGACTATTAAAAAGGCCATTTCCAATCGAATGAGCCTGTTTTGAAGTTTCTAAGACAACACCTTCTATAAAAACCTTACATGCCCCAAGGACATAACTTAAAACCCTTGCCCTGAGGGTTGTGGGCATTGTCCTCCTCAAAAACATATTTTCTATCTGGAAATCAACTACGCTGAACAAAATGGCTTTCTCAAAATTGTGATTGGATGTGTTTCGGGGAATGATGGGCTAGGGGGGGGGCTAGTTGCCCTCCAATCACTTTTGAGTATTAAAAAGAGCACTAGCCCTTTAATTTCCAATCGAATTACCCTGTTTTGAAGTTTCTACGACACCGCCTTCTATAAAAACCTTATTTGTCCCCAGGGCATAACTTAAAACCCTTGCCCTGAGGGTAGTGGGAGATTGTCCTCCTCAAAAACATGTTTTCTATCTGAAAATCAACTACGCTTAACAAAATGACTATCTCAAAATTTTAATTGGATGTGTTTGGGGGAATGATGGGCGTGTGGGGGGAGGGCTAGTTGACCTCCAATAAATTTCAACTATTGAAAAGGGCACTATCCCTTTGAATTTCCAATCGAATGAGCCTTTTTTGAAGTTTTTACGACAACACCTTCTATAAAAACCTTATATGCCC
This sequence comes from Artemia sp. Qi Xiang Cuo, assembly GCF_049724085.1. Lineage (NCBI taxonomy): Eukaryota > Metazoa > Arthropoda > Branchiopoda > Anostraca > Artemiidae > Artemia > Artemia sp. Qi Xiang Cuo. Next base: position 24,147,148 of record NC_142809.1, read on the forward strand.
CCAGGGCATGTATTAAAACCCTCGCCCTGAAGGTTTTGGGGGAGTGTCCTCCTCAAAACATATTTTCTATCAGGAAATCAACTACGCTGAGCAAAACGGCTATCACAAAATTTTGATTGGATATGTTTGGGAAAATGATGGGCGTGGGGGGGGGGGGCTAGTTGAACTCCAATCACTTCCGACTATTAAAAAAGCAACTAGCCCTTTTATTTCCAACCGAATGAGCCTGTTTTGAAGTTTCTACTACAACGCCTTCTATAAAAACCTTATATGCCCCCAGGGCATAACTTAAAACCCTTGCCCTAAGGGCTTTGGGTGTTTGTCCTCCTCAAAAAATACTTTATATCTGGAAATTAACTACGCTGAACAAAATGCCTATCTAAAAATTTTGATTGGATGTGTTTGGGAAAATGATGGGCGTGGGGGGGGGGGCTAGTTACCGTCCAATCACTTTCGAGTATTAAAAAGAGCTCTAGCCCTTTAATTTCCAATCGAATGAGCCTGTTTTGAAGTTTCTACGACACCGCCTTCTATAAAAACCTTACATGCCCCCAGGGCATAACTTAAAACCCTTGCCCTGAGGGTTGCAGCATGTTTTGCATGTTTTGAAGTTTCTACGACAACGGCTTATATAAAAACCTTATATTCCCCCAGGGCATAACTTAAAACCCTTGCCCTGAGGCCTGTGGGGGAGTATCCTCCTCAAAAATATACTTTCTATTTGGAAATCAACTACGCTGAACAAAATAGCTATCTCAAAATTTTGATTGGATGTGTTTAGGGGAATGATGGGCGTGGGAGGGGGGGCTAGTTGTGGGGGATTTTCCTCCTCAAAAACATGTTTTCTATCTGAAAATCAACTACGCTTAACAAAATTGTTATGTCAAAATTTTGATTGGATGTGTTTGGGGAAATGATGGTTGTGGGGGGGAGGGCTAGTTGCCCTCCAATTACTTTCGACTATTAAAACGGGCACTATTCCTTTGAATTTCCAATCGAATGAGCCTTTTTTGAAGATTCTACGACAACACCTTCCCTAAAAACCATATATACCCCCAGGGCGTTTATTAAAACCCTTGCACTGAAGTTTCTGGGGGAGTGTCCTCCTCAAAAAACATATTTTCTATCTGGAAATCAACTGCGCTAAACAAAATGGCTATCTCAAAATTTTGATTGGATGTGTTTGGGGACATGATGGGCGTGGGGACGGGGGGGGGCTAGTTGCCCTCCAATCACTTTCGACTATTAAAAAGGGCACTAGCCCTTTAATTTCCTATCGAATGAGCATGTTTTGAAGTTTCTACGGCAACGCCTTCTATAAAAACCTTATATGCCACCAGGGCATAACTTAAAACCCATGCCCTGAGGGTTGTTGGGGAGTGTCCTCCTCAAAATATATTTTCTATATGGAAATCAACTACGCTGAACAAAATGGATATCTGAAATTTTGATTGGATGTGTTTGGGGAAATGATGGGCGTGGGGGGAGGGGGCTAGTTACACTCCAATCACTTTCGACTATTAAAAAGGGCACTAGCCCTTTAATTTCCAATAGAATGAGCATGTTTTGAAGTTTCTACGACAACGGCTTCTATAAAAACCTTATATTCCCCCAGGGCATAACTTAAAACCCTTCCCCTGAGGGCTGTGGGGGAGTATCCTCCTCAAAAATATATTTTCTATTTGGAAATCAACTAAGCTGAACAAAATGGCTATCTCAAAATTTTGATTGGATGTGTTTAGGGGAATGATGGGCGTGGGGGGGGGGGGGCTAGTTGCCCTCCAATTATTTTCGACTATTAAAAAGGGCACTAGCCCTTTAATTTCCAAAGGAATGAGCCTGTTTTGAAGTTTCTACGACAATGCCTACTATAAAAACCTTATATGCCCCCAGGGCGTAACTGAAAACCCTTGCCCTGAGGGTTGTGGGGATGTGTCCTCGTCAAAAATATATTTTCTATCTGGAAATCAACGACGCCGAACAAAATAGCTATCTCAAAATTTTGATTGGATGTGTTTGGGGAAATGATGGGCTTGGGGGGGGGGGGGGGGGGGCTAGTTACACTCCAATCACTTTCAATTATTAAAAAGGGCACAATCCCTTTAATTTCCAATCGAGTGAGTCTGTTTTGAAGTTTCTACGACAACGCCTTATATAACAATCTCACATGCCCCAATGGTACAAATTAAAATCCTTGCCCCGAGGGTTTTGAGCGAGTACTATACTCCCAAATATATTTTCTATCTAGAAAAAAATTACGCAAAATGGCTCTACCAGAATTGGGATTTGATGTGTTTGGGGGAATGGTGGGCGTGAGGGGGGGGGCTAGTTGCCCTACAATCATTTTCGACTATTAAAAAGGGCACTAGAACTCTCGATTTCCAATCGAATGATCTCCCTTTGAAGTTTCTACGACAACCCCTTCCATATAAAGTGCGTCTGAGACAAAAAAAATAATAATAAATAATAAAACATTGGAGCCGTATGGCCTTTACTATAGACAATGCTACAGCGTTGCCTCTGAAAGAACAATCTCTAGCCAATAGTAACTTAAATATTGTATTACATAAAAAATGTCAGTCAAGACGATCTAATGTAGTTTATAGTAAAGAACGACAATATTAACTGACTTAATCTATTGACAAGATGACTTGAAGCAAGTGTCTTTTAAACTTGCTTGTCTACGGTATGTTGTACGAACGATCAGTCTAGTTAATCATAAATCGGGACTCTGCAGAGCTATTATTAGTCAATCTAGTGAATGTCATTTAGTTGTTTTTAATAGAAGTTTTTTTGAAATTTTAAATTAACTATTTTGCTAAAATTTATCCTCGACAGGAATCGAACCTGCGACCGTTGGATTAGTAATCCAACGCGCTGTCCAATGCGCTACGCAAGCTTACAAAACTTGATTCTAAAACGGTTCATGATGTACTTCAATGTTGTATTTTTTATGGTCTGGGTTGTAGCGGTAGCTAACATCCCGGCCATGGGTCTTGGTTGCTTTTCATTATAACATCATTTGTTGTGAACTTTTCATTCTCAGTTGGTAATAATTACACTAAAGAACGAGCTGTATCCCATAGTAATACACAAACGATCGATATATGTTATATAATAGATCGGTCTAGTTAATCAGGAATTGTGACTATGTTAGTTTCATTGGTATCATGGCTGTAGACAGAGCTGAAACCTAGTAAAGAACAAACTGTGGCATATATTGGACTTAATTAGCTGCCCGATTCTCTGAATTTCGTTTCTTACTATTCCAAATAAAAAAAAGCCATAGGCTTTTTCCTGTTTGTGATTTTTATATTAATATTGTAAAGATCGATAAGACCCCTATGGTTTTGTAAAGGATTATATAAAGAGGGTATTAGAATACATAGCTTAGACAGTAACATGGTTCTTCTGAGCAAGCTAAATTTAAGAGAAATCGAGAAAAGTCATGTTAAAGAGCGAACATTAGCCCATACTAACTGAAGTATTAAAATAAATCGTTATTCTTCTGTTGATCCATTACACACTTATCTTCTGAATTTTAAAATTTTTACTTTGAACATTTAAATATAAATTTATTACCATATTAATTTTCAGTTCAAAATTTTCCTAGGCAGCGAGCTAGCGCTGCCTAAATAAAGAACGATGTGGGCACAATGTGTTTTTTTTTTCTCCTTACCTGGGCACTTCGTATCGAATGAGTTTTCGTAGAAACTTCGTAAAGGGCTCATTCAATTGGAAATTTGAGTGGCTAGTGCCCTTTTTAATAGTCAAAAGTGATTGGAGGGCACCTAGCCCCCCCCCCCCCCGCCCATCATTCCACAAAAAACATCCAATCAAAATTTTAAGCTTGCCGTTTTGTTCAGCGTAGTTGATTTCCACATTGAAAATATCTTTTTGAGGAAGACACTCCCCCAGAACCCTCGGGGCAAGGGTTTTAAGTTATTTTCTGAAGGCATATAAAATCAAAGTTGACACAACGTACAGTTTATTATTTTCTTTCTTTAAAGCCGGGCAGTTTATGTATTAGGTGTCGTCGCAGAGACTTCAAAAGGGGTTCATTTGATTCGAAATCGAGAGTTCTCTTGCCCTTTTTAATAGTCGAAAGTGATTGGAGGGCATCTACCTCCCCCCCCCCTTACGCCCATCATTCCCCCAAACACATCTAATCAGAATTTTGAAATAGCCATTTTGTTCAGCGTAGGCTATTTGATCTCCAGATAGAAAACATGTTGTCCATCTGGAGGGCAACTAGCCCCCCCCCCACGCCCATCATTCCCCCAAACACCTCCCAAAAAAATTTTGTGATAGACATTTTGTTCAACGTAGTTGATATCAAAATTGAAAATGTGTTTTTAAGGAGGAGACACCCCCACAACCCTCAGGGCTCGGGTTTTAAGTTATGCCCTGGGGGTATATAAGGTTTTATAGAAGGCGTTGTCGTAGAAACTTCAAAAAAGGCTCATTCGATTGGAAATTAAAAGAGCAAGTACGCTTTTTAATAGTCGAAAGTGATTGGAGGGCAACTAATCCCTCCAAGCCCATCTTTCCCCCAAACACGTCCAATAAAAATTGTGAGATAGCCATTTTGTTCAACGTAGTTGATTTCTAGATAGAAAATAAGTTTTTGAGGAGGACACTCTCCCACAACCCTCAGGGCAAGGGTTTTAAGTTATGCCCTGGTGGCATATAAGGCTTTTATAGAAATTCTGGCGAAATTTGGATCATTTCTGGCGTATCGAGTATCAGAAACGAGGTGCGCCTGTACCATGAGTAAAATGCGATGTATTTAAAATACCAAAATAAAGTTCCTTCTTTTTAAAGATAATTCCGACTTCCTCTAATTAAGTTAAATCTAGTTTCAAAAATGAAAAGTCCTTAATCAGCAAAGAGAAAAAGTGCAGTCACCCCCAGACAAAGAATGGCGCTATCCAAGCTTTAGATTTCGCTAAGAGAGTGAGTAATAAAAAAAGATGCTACGTACAATATTTCTAAGGAAGTTTAAACAATAAGAGCCGTGTGAACGTTTGAATGAGCAGAAATAACTAAAACAATTTATTGGACAAAGGGTTCACATCCTTGGTCCACTCGGGCCAATGGTGAGCCAGTTCTTACAGCGCAAGACTAAAAAAGCTACGTTTGATAGTGGGGTAAAAATGCTTTTTGACGAGATTCGTAATATAGAAGCAGACCATTCAGATAGAAGTCTTAAATTCTTTCTTTTTGTATCTCGGTCACCGTTATTGTCATTTGGAGTGACCCACTGCTGTTCACCTAAATATGTAAGTTCAATAAATCTATTGCTTTTTTACCTGTGTTTATTCCATTTTATATGTCTGTATTTAGCGTAGCGACAGGTAATTAGTTCGCAAAATCTCCAAGGTAACGTTCCCAGGGAATCGGATCTCCAGATAGCTCAAGAAAAAGAGGTCACGTTTACATGGCTGTACATTTTATTTTCACTCAATAATTGAGCGTGGCGCATGCCTTGTTGACACAATCTTCAGCGCTATAAGCGGCGCTATCGGAGAAATTACAAGGTGTAAATTCACGACCTTTGGGCATAATATTGCCTTTGAGGCGGTCAGTATTTAGTACCACATTTAGTATAGCCATACTATTTTTTCATCCCTACAAATACCAAAAGTTGTCATCGCTACACGCTTCATGTACATTGTGTATTGTGGATTGAAGATGCTCCTATTATTGGGAAATCAACAGCGTCTGAAGTGATTCAGTATATCAATAGTATTATAACTTGTGAAATACCAAATAGATTGACTAGCCCAACTCTTCACAAACTGGTCAAAGACCATGAAGTGCACCACTGTAATAAATACTGTCAAAGAGGATGTCCGAAAAGGATGTCCATAAAACTGCATTTTCAGAATCTGAATGTGGTTCATATGAATACTTAAGGGTACTATTTGGATTGAAAACAAGTTCAAGCGCGATATGTAGACCCCTACTGAACCTGTTAAGAGGATTAAAGAATATCATTCATTTTGTTGATGATGTTATATGCGTGGGGAAAAACACTGAACAACACTTAGCAACGTTAGCTAAGGTGTTCGAGAAGTTCAGACAAGGTAATTTAAAATGTCGGCCTGAGAAAGTAAATTTATTTCAACCTAAAATTAAATTTTTAGGAGTAGTAGTAACCCAAGGAGAGATATCCCCAGACCCTGATAAAATAAAATGTGTTGAAAACCTCAAGCCCCCCAGGACTATGAAAGAATTAAGGGGAATTTTAGGCCTTACTGGCTACTTTAGAAAATTCGTACGCCATTATGCCCAAATTGCGAATCCCCTCACGGAATTAACTAAAGGGAACTCCCAAAATGTTACCTGGTCCCAGGAAGCTCAAACTTCCCTAGACCGTCTCAAAAAGGCGCTCACTTCTGAACCAATTTTATCACTTCCTGATTTCGAAAATGGGGAATTTGTGGTTACAACCGATGCTCGTTCAAATGGCATTAGCGCAATATTTTCGCAAAAAATCCCGGTAGAAGGCCCTAATCCTCTAGGGGGAACACCTAAACAAAAACAAATAGAAAAAGTTATATGCTATTCAAATAAGACTTTATCAAAAGGCGAAAGTAGTTATTCCGCCACAAAACTAGAATTACTATCTATCATCCACCACTTGGGCAAATTTAGACATTATTTAATTGGTAGAAAATTTATACTACGATCAGACCATAAAAGCTTGCAGAATCTGCGCACATTTAAAAACCCAACGGAGATTCTAGCTAGATGGATTATGAAAATCCATGACCTAGATTACGAATTTGAACATTTAAAAGGTAAACAAAATGTAGCTTGTGACTTTTTGAGTAGATACCCAGAAAATATTCCGTCGGATACAGAGGAAAATTATGTTAACGCTATAAATACTAAGAGCAAACATGGATATAAGAAAAACAAAGTCAAACACACGGTAAAAGAAAATAAGATTAAATATTGTCCCTTGTCTTTGGAAAATATAAAAAGAAAGCAAAAAAGGGACGAAATGTGTGTAGCACTAATTGATTATTTTGTTAATGATGATGCGTTACCAGATAAATTCAAAACTCTTAGAAAAGAGATAGATAATTTTTACTATGATCTTGATGAAGAAATACTATGTAGATTCGTGATTGCGGAGACAAATAGAAACCAAACTTCAATAATACCTGTATTACCACAAAACTTAATAGTGCATGCATTTGAATATTTTCATTTAGAGATAGGTGGGAAATTAGGAGTTATGAAAACGTTCCATAAGTTAAAACAATACTTTTACGTACCATCTGCAATGACAAAACTTAAAGAATTTGTAAGTACATGCCAAGCGTGTAACTTAAGAAAAATCCCCCAAGCTTATCCTAATCCTCCAATGGGAAGGGTCCCGGTAGCAAAGTACCCCTTCGATATCATCTCATTTGACTTATACGGAACAAGTGGAGGCTTGCCTGTCTCTAGCAGAGGCCATACTTGTATTCTTTCGGTTATAGACCACTTTTCAGGATTTACTTTTGCAAAAGCATTAAAAAATCAAGGTGCTTACGCCACTAGTAAGGCGTTGGCGAAATTATTTTTACAATATGGCGTTCATAATAAAATTTTGAGTGACAACGGGAGCGATTTTGTTTCAAAGGTAACAAAAGATTTAATGAGTTTTCTTAATATAGAGAAAATGGTGACAGCTCCGTACCACCCACAAGCTAATGGTAAAATAGAAAACAGTTATAAAATATTTTCGAACGTATTAAGTATTTATACAAAATAAAATAGGAACGACTGGGATCAATTCTTACCTAATTTAACTAACGTGATCAACACTGCTTATTCAGAAACAACTAAGGATAATCGTTTTTATTTACTTTTTGGTCGTGATTTTAGAATCCCGTACAATGAGCTTATTGAATCTCGGCAGTATTATAATAGCTCAGGAGATTACAAACACGAATTCATAAGTAGGATGAGGAAAACTTATAAAATAGTTAGGCAAGAGTTGGAAAAATTTTAAATAAGCCAAGAACTAAGAAACCAACCCAAAGTCAAGGGGAGTATAGATTTCAAAGTAGGAGACTGCGTCTACCTAAAGAACGAGGCAAAAACGGAAGGAAAAAAACTTTCCGACAAATATTCTGGACCGTACAGAATAGTCAAAAAGTACGATAACGAATATACTTTTAAAATGGAAAACCCCGATAGTGGAAGAACTTACAAGGCGCATGTTAGTAGAAAAAAAAGGGCCTAATTTTCAGAGAGATGGGTATCTCATCCCTCCTCCACTGATTCGTCAGATGCAGAAAATGAGCCCCCTAGGTCAAGATTGGCAGAGCTAAAACCCTTTAATTTCAAGCAAGACTATTTCGAGAATGACAGTGATGAGAAAAACTTTGAAGAATTTTTAGCAATGAAAAATCTAGTTGTTCCTAAGAAAAAATCCCTAATACCAGGATCTTACAGCGCAAGACTAAAAAAGCTACGTTTGATAGTTGGGTAAAAATGCTTTTTGACGAGATTCGTAATGTAGAAGCAGGACCATTCAGATAGAAGTCTTAAATTCTTTCATGTTGTATCTCGGTCACCGTTATTGTCATTTGGAGTGACCAACTGCTGTTCACCTAAATATGTAAGTTCAGTAAATCTATTGCTTTTTTACCTGTGTTTATTCCATTTTATATGTCTGTATTTAGCGTAGCGACAGGTAATTAGTTCGCAAAATCTCCAAGGTAACGTTCCCAGGGAATCGGATCTCCAGATAGCTCAAGAAAAAGAGGTCACGTTTACATGGCTGTACATTTTATTTTCACTCAATAATTGAGCGTGGCGCATGCCTTGTTGACACAATCTTCAGCGCTATAAGCGGCGCTATCGGAGAAATTACAAGGTGTAAGTTCACGACCTTTGGGCATAATATTGCCTTTGACGCGGTTAGTATTTAGTACCACATTTAGTATAGCCATACTATTTTTTCATCCCTACAAATACCAAAAGTTGTCATCGCTACACGCCTCATGTACATTGTGTATTGTGGATTGAAGATGCTCCTATTATTGGGAAATCAACAGCGTCTGAAGTGATTCAGTATATCAATAGTATTATAACTTGTGAAATACCAAATAGATTGACTAGCCCAACTCTTCACAAACTGGTCAAAGACCATCAAGTGCACCACTGTAATAAATACTGTCAAAGAAAATATAAGAGAAAAAGAGGAAGATGGGTTATGTATTGTAAGTTTGGCTTTCCTCGTCCTACAAAGGAACGAACAGAATTATATGACATCCTTGACTGCTTGGCTCATGGTACAAACTGTAAAAAGCCAAGAAAAAGAATATATCATCTGCTTCGAAGAGATGACGAGCGTTATATAAATGACTATTCTCCTGCGTTACTTATTGCTAATCAAGCAAACATTGATGTTCAATATATTGGCCATTTGGGCTCTAAATTACCGTATTACATTACCGATTACATGACTAAAGCAGAGAGTGTCGAAATAGAAGTAATGTGGGAGGAAGTAAATAATGCATGCAAAAGTCTTGGTCAACGAACTATGTCCTACTTGTTGAAGTCCATAAAAACCCGTCAAGTTGGAGCAGTTGAAGCTGCTGATAGGCTTCTTGGTACTAAATTGGATAGTATTTCTAGACAATTTAGATATATTGACCTTTCGAAAAAGAGCGAGGTGAAAAGGACACTGAGAAGGTATGAGGAGCTTGAAAAGCTTACTAAAAACGATCCACAGAGTAGTGATTTGTACATTGCCCACTGGGTTATTGATATCTACCCTAAAAGACCGGAACATATGGAAAATATCAGTCTTTTTCAGTTATTGTCTTGGTATGAACGGGAGCGTAATGGTAGTGATGATAATATGATGTTAACTGACGGGTCCTTCTACCTCAGAAAAAGGCTTTTTAAACCGTATATCATACAGCACAGAAAGGTAAACCCATTTGAAACTGACGAGAAGAAAAATGCTTACTATGGAGATCTTTTAAACTTGTTTAAACCTTGGCGAAATGAAAATGAACTAGTAGTCAGTGGAAATAGCAACTACGAAACCTACTGTGTTGAAAGTGTAAACTATCCCGACATGGTAGCTTACAACGAAAAATTTGTTGTTAAGAGGAAAAGCAACATAGAATTTGAAGAAAGGGTCCGAGAACGTGCAAAAGAAATTCTGAAGGCAGAAAATATTGATGAAAACATTGAAGATCACCCAGAAAATGCAATTCAGGGAGGATTCATTGACAGAACAGCAGATGCTATGGAGGATTTGTTAGACGCAAACAAACAGATTTTAAATGGTGACACCGAAGACAGGTTGAAAAATTATTATGAGTCGCTCAATATTGATCAAAAGAGAGTTGTTGACAAAATTTTAGACTCAGTTACCAAGCGGAATGGTGCAACATCTTTGAAGTTGATTGTATCTGGATGTGGGGGCACAGGAAAATCTAGGGTTATCAGTGTCATGTGAAGACTACTTTGCAACAAGTTCAAGAATGAAGATTGTCCCGTTGTAGTTATGGCACCTACTGGTATTGCTGCACATAGCATAAATGGTTTAACAATACATAGTTGTTTAAGTTTAGCTATTGATCAGGAAAACACCACAAAATACACACCTCTCTCCACTGAAAAAACTTCTCACTTTGAGAAAGACATTTAAGGAGACAAGAGTTTTTATTATTGATGAAATTTGTATGGTTTCGTCTCTTCTTTTAACCTACATTCATTTAAGACTATCAAAAATATTGTCAGTTGATTTGCCAATGGGTAATACTAACTGCGTATTTTTGGGAGATTTTCTTCAATTAAGACCAGTAAGTGGTAATCCTCCTTATATACCTCTCACACGACTAGAAGTAAAAAACAGGATCGGATAAGTTGGTACTTTCAACCTCTGGCATCTATTTGAGTATGAGGAACTAAGCATAAATGTGAGACAAAATATGGACAAGAGTTATGATTATACACTTGCTGAAATTAGACAGGGTTTTTGCACAGGTGAAAATATGAATAGTCTTTACAAGAGAAAAATTGGGAAGTCCTACAGAGCTTCAAATGACGAAATAATAAATCTTTACTCAAAATTGTATGAAAAGGGAAATAGACCTGTCATTCTTATGCCCACCAATTAAAATTGTATGGTATTTAACAAGTTGCTTCTTGCAAAAAGCTTCTCAGAATACTTTAAACTCTCTGCAGCTAATCGACTCTCTTCAGTTGTTGACGACAAACGAATCGAACAGAAAGATGCAAACACTGTTTTAAACTTTTGAAACGATAGAAAAAGAACAGCCGGATCCTTCATGAGCTTGTTGCTTGCAGTAGGTGCACGTGTAATGCTCCAAAGAAATATTTGTGTTGCTAAGGGGCTAGTAAATGCATCAATGGGAACAGTAACAAGCTTCAAGTTGCCACCAAACGGAGAAATAATTGGAGTTCTTGTAAAATTTGATGGACTGGAACTTCCGGTTGAAATTGGCAGAGAAACCGTGCGCTTTGAAGTTTTGAAGCAATTCTTTTACACGCGAAGACAGTTTCCTCTTCAACTGGCCTTTGCCATTACAATACACAAGTCCCAAGGACTAAGTTTACAGTGTGCAATTGTTGACGCGGGTAATCGTTGCTTTGGTCCATGTTATAACAAAGAACGAACTCGTGCCTCTACTAGCTTGTATAAGCATTTTAACTATAGCTATGCAGCGGTTACTAGCAACCTTGTAAGAAACGATCACGTCCTATACTAAGAAATATAATAAGCAATAATTCCTAAAAATAGAGTCATATCAAAACAAGAAGTATACTATTTTTACAGTAAAGAACAATCTCTCGCCCATAGTAACTGATATACGACTGTAATCGGAGACTTTAAATTATATCCGGGTTGCAGCGGTAGCTAGCAATCCGGGTTGCAGCGGTAGCTAGCAACCTAGTAAGAGACTTATTTCATTTGGCTTGAACAGCAAGGGACATATATTGGCTTGAAAATCAAGAAAATTTACTTTAACCACGTTATTCTCCACAATTCAGTAGAGGGAAGACAACAATAATCCCCAATGATCCGGGTTGCAGCAGTAGCTACCAACTTAGTAAGAGACGATTACGTCCAATGTTAAGAAATATAAAAACCCCTAACTCCTAAAAAATGAGTCAGATCAAAACAAAAAGTACACCATTAGAACCGCCTTGTCCGACACCCCTATAAAGCTTTACATAAAGGATCGACATAGTTCATCATAAAATGTGCCAGTCAATAGGATCTTATGTAGTCGTTATTTATAGAAGTTTTGTTTAGACTTTAAAAAGACAATTTCCGGGTTGCAGCAATACCTGTATAGGTAACTTTCTGCCCCTTGGCTTGAACACCAAGGGAAATATATTGGCTTGAAAATCAAGAAAAGTGGCAGCTACTACAGCATTCTACCTAAACGGCACCTTTTTTCTTTTTTTCTTTTCCACAGATAGCTTGGCACTGGAACATCGTAGAGAGTTGATCAATGGCTCATTTTAAAGGAAATTAATGGGGTTAAAAACCTTTTGTAACTTAAACAAATTATTTTTAAAGCAGAATAAATTTTTCTACTAAAAACTGCATTTTTGATGTCTTTTCATCCTGTCAGTCTTTTCAAAGATATTTGATTTTTGAAGCAATCAAACAGTTCGTGGTACAGTTATATTAATCCGGGTTGCAGCGGTAGGTAGCAACCCAGTAAGAGACAATCACGTCCAATGTTAAGAAATATAAAAATCCATAGTTCCTAACAAAGGAGTCAGATCAAAACAAAAAGTACACCATTAGAATCGCCTTGTCCGAAAACCCTGTATAGTTAACTTTCTGTTTCTTGGCTTGAACAGCAAGGGAAATATATTGGCTTGAAAATCAAGAAAAGTGGTAGCTACTACAACATTCTGCCTCAAAGGGATATTTTTTTTCTTTCTTTTCCACAGATAGCTTTGCACTGGAACATCGTAGAGAGTTGTTCAATAGCTCATCCTAAAGGAAATTAATTGGGTTAAAAATCTATAGTAACTAAAATAAATTATTTCTAAAAGAAAATAAATTTTTCCACCAAAAACTGCATTTTTGATGTCTTTTCACACAGCAGTCTTTCAAACATAATCGTATACCAGCGGTAAGATTTGAACCCACGCCTCCGAAGAGACTGGTGGCTAACACCAGTGCCTTGGACCACTCGGCCAGGCTGCCTCTCATAATTTGGATTGCAGCAGTAGCTAGCAACCTAGTAAGAGGCGATCAGTCCAATGCTAAGAAATACAAAAACCCAAAACTCCTAAACATAGAGTCAGATCAAAGCAAAAGTACATAATTAGAACTACCTTGTCTGAAACCCTACTAGATAAATAATGAGTGTCGTCATAGTTTTATATTAGACCTATGACGTGAATAGAAAAACACGACATTATGTTTTTGTTTCTGAAGACGTCATGAAATAATACCATTGCGCCATGACGTTTTGAAATAAAATCATTAGGCCATGACGTCATAATTACTACTTAAGAACGACAAAGATGTACATGGTCTCAATCGTGAATTATATAATGGTTAGATCAAAGCAAGCAACAAGCAAGTTAAAAAAACAGTACTACACAGACAACAGAGATAGTATCTTGAAAAGAGAAAAGCAAAGGTATTCAACCAACCAGGAGTATTGAGAAGTAAAAATTGAGAGAGCAAAAAAAAACAGCCAGATGTGTTATCACGATGAAAAAGATTATAGACATGCAAAAATTGAGAGAGCCAAACAAAAGTTCAAGGAGCGTTCAATGGCTCATTTTAAAGGAAATTAATTGGGTTAAAAATCTATAGTAACTAAAATAAATTATTTCTAAAAGAGAATGAATTTTTCCACCAAAAACTGCATTTTGATGTCTTTTCACACTGCAGTCTTTCAAACATAATCGTATACCAGCGGTAATATTTGAACCCACGCTTCCGAAGAAACTGGTGGCTAACACCAGTGCCTTGGACCACTCGGCCAGGCTGCCTCTCATAATTTGGGTTGCAGCAGTAGCTAGCAACCTAGTAAGAGACGATCAGTCCAATGCTAAGAAATATAAAAACCCAAAACTCCTAACCATAGAGTCAGATCAAAGCAAAAGTACATCATTAGAACTTTAGAGAACCTCTAACTTTAGGTTCTAAAGAGAACTTTAGAACCTCTAACTTTAGAGAACGCTGATTTGATTAGAAATGAATACTTATAGTTTCATTTTAAGAGTCAAGCGTAATGGAGCAACACTAGGCCCCCCCCCCTCTCCATGTGATCCTCTTTTCCCCTCACCTCTTCGGGCGAACTTGTGTGTCAGCCATTTTGTAGCCAATCGTCCAAAGAGAATATAACAATATCTTCAGTCATCAAATATAAGAAATACTTAGGCGGACTTTAAACAAAATAAAAACAGACTATTAACGTGTGAACTTTCAAACAGGTGACAAAGCAATATCCCGAGAACAATTTATATCATTAAGTTAGATCTTTAAGAGTAAGTTGTGGGGGGTTTTGAACTAGCTAGAAAGCACTATGTGTATACTTTTAGTACTACAACTGCAGTTACTGTAACTAGTGACGCTTAGAGTATTAAGGTGAAACTTCTAGGAAGCGAAAAAACTGTATACATGCATATTTTCAAAAAGGCATTAAAGCAATATCATAGGCAGCACCACTCTATAATAGCTAGAAATATCATTGAAACATTTAAAGGAGCTAATTCGATTCAAAATTAAAAGTTCTAGGGTCATTTCTAAGAGTAAAAAGAGATTGGAGGGAAATCAGCCCGTCTCTCAAGCCCATTCATTTCCCAAACACATCTAATCAAAATTTTGAGACAACTATTTTGTTCAGCATAGTAGAACGGTCCTGCAACTATGTCTTTAAGGATATTGGGCATCTCGAACCCCCGCAATTATGCTAAACTATTGATTCGTACATAAAAAAACGAAAATTTATAAAATATTTTTTTTTTATGAAAATGACTTTGTCAATAAAAAACGAACAGAAATTCATCTAAAAAAACTTTTTCCACAAAATAAGCTTTTCATAGAAAAGTAAAGAGCTCCATAAGCCAAAAAAGGGCAGAAATAAAGTCAAGTAGTCATCCAAGCGTAAAACTACCACAAATCACTATCAATAAATAAATGAAACTCAAAATGAACTGAAATTATAATAAATAACCGAGTCAAGCTCAAAACAAGCAAAAATTAACATCAGTAGGGCCGATAAAACCTCATTACTCCTCAATACCAGAACATAATTTGTACTTTAATTAAAAAAAAATATGTTTAAAATTTTTAACATTTTTTAATTAAAAAATCAAAAAACTTTTTTCCTCACTTTTTTTTTACCAATTTTTTTGTTTTAAGGAATAAATCTCGATCGAATTAAAGTCCACTGACCATCCACAGTAATTTTTTTTCAGTAAAGCCTAAGTTATGTTCTGGTCTTATAACGACAGGGGGGTTGTGAGCACTAGTAATGCTAGTTTTTGCTTGCTTTGAGTTTTACTCAACAATTTATTATAATTTCTGTTCGTTTCGAGTCTCATTTAATTGTTGATAGTGATGTGTGAGCGTTTTACGCTTGGAAGATTATTTGAATTTATTTCTGCCCATTTTTGGATTAATAGAGCTCTTTACTTTTCTTTGAAAACGTAATCTGTGGAAAGTTTTTTAAATTAATACAAATATATGACACCGTCATTCAGACAGGGGGGCAGGCGCCCCCCCCCCCTTCCCCCACCTTCATGGGCGCCCATGGTAGTGTCTACAGAGTCCCGTGTTCATGTGGTAAATTTTACACAGGTAGAACCCATCAACAACTTGGTGAACGTTTGCATGAACACAAAATCTCAATAGAATAGTCCCTGAGATTCGAAAATAAAAATGACAACTTTGATTCTGGCTAGGCCCTGCATATCTTTGAAAATCCTACACATTTGGTACTTTTTGAGGAGGTAACTTTAATATATATATTAATTTATAACTTTAATTTATATATATATATATATATATATATATATATATATATATATATATATATATATATATATATATATATATATATATATATATATATATATATATATATACATATATATATATATATATATATATATATATATATATATATATATATATATATATATATATATATATATATATATATATATATATATATATATATATATATATATATATATATATATATATATATATATATATATATATATATATATATATATATATATATATATATATATATATATATATATATATATATATATATATATATATATATATATATATATATATATATATATATATATATATATATATATATATATATATATATATATATATATATATATATATATATATATATATATATATATATATATATATACATATATATATATATATATATATATATACTATATATATATCATATATATATATATATATATATATATATATATATATATATATATATATATATATATATATATATATATATATATATATATATATATATTTATATATATATATATATATATATATATATATATATATATATATATATATATATATATATATATATATATATATATATATATGGACTTCTAAACTTTCCAAGACTTTCAAACATGTTATGGCATATCTATTATTAATAAGAGAAAAACGGGCTTTCAAATGAGGTACTAGTCAAGCAGATATGGTTTCATCCCCAGAAATTGTGTGTAACTCATGAGAATTACCTCTTTACTGATTCATTGAGTCTTTTATCAAAGTTATGGTGGGTGACAGCTCATTTTCAATGTTTCATCGATCTGAAGATAGCACTCCATGTTTTTAGATGAATAGGAACCGGTTTCTCATTTTTTTGCCTTAAAGATAGAATTTTATGACCTTGACACTAAAAAAACTGTTTTTGTTAAAGAAGAAAGTCACAAAGAGCTGTAGCAGTAGGGCACATGTTCCATTTTATGACATTTCCTATGGATATTGTTTTTCACTTAATAAAAACACTGTATAGGGCATCATAAGCCCAAGCAAGGCCAACGCCCGCATGCATGTAATACAAGCATTTTTAATTTATCAGAACCCAAAAATGAATGACATATTTGAAATAATTCTGAACGCCCAGAAAGAACCCAAAGTTGATCTCTCCTGTAACTTGATATGTCTCTGCGAAATGTGTTTGCGTGTGTTTGCCGACAGAAGCCAAATTTCCCCTCTTGTAACTTGATATGATCTCTCTTTGTCAAGTTTCCTTTGCCGACACATTGCTTTGCTGAGTCCAATCTTTGTGACTAGTAGAATTCTTTTATGCATGCCAGCATCATCTGTGATTTACAAAGTTAAGTTAGGATAATTTTTAAATCGCTATTTAAAGAAGAAAGAAGAATTTGCTGTACCAAAGGTAAAATAACTTAATATTTGGTTTTATAAATTGATACTTGGGTGTGCTTGTATTTATCTTTCAAATTGGGAGCTTTGGGTGCTATGGGTTCTTGGGCGCTAAAGTAAATGTTTTGGGTTCTTGGGCACTAAAGTAAATGTTTTGGGTTCTTGGGCACTGGGCACTAAAGTATCGTTGGTCCCTAGTACTCAGCCAGTTCCTAATCTTGACCAAATTATTTTATTAAAATTAGCGTTCCTATAGGCCCACATAGACAGTAGGCTCTAATCTTGGACATTGTATGTAGAGGGGTAGCTAGGCTAGCCTAGTTGTAAGTGACTGAGTTAGAGGACTAGGCCAGTTTTGATTGGCTGACTCCAGTCTTAAACCACTTCTAATTTTACTATGTGATTTCAAAGACAAAAGGGGAAAATTCTAGTTTAACTCCTTATTGCTATCTTGGAAAGGGGTTAGGTTAGGAAAACGAAACTTTCAGGGCTGAGTGTACAGTCAAAATCATGGCTTGGGAAGGTAATTTGAAGTACCTGCTACCACTCCTCCCTCTAGAGGGCCCTGAACTTTGATGACCTTTAAAAGTCTTTGTGTTATAAAAGTGAAACCTTGCAAAATAGCCTAGATATTCTGCTTAAATAAAGGGTACTGGTGCATTATATATAACATGGAGCTATAAACAAAAGAAGTCAAGGTTGGTTAATGCTAATGAAACAAAATAAAATAGGATGAAAATATAATAGTTAAGAAATAAATTTGGGCTATATTATTGCAAATTAGGGGGAGGGGTGGTGGTAAAGCAAAGCATATATTAAATACTTAACCTAGGTACCTTCCCCTCCCCCCTATAAACCACAAAAAACAACAGCTTAAATATTGTAATGAAAAAAGAATTCATGCTTTACAAGCCATTACTCCTACTACTACTAACAACTCACTGCAGCCAACTCACCAAGCTGCCCAAGGCCTAAACAGCTCTCCATGCTCATCCTCCATCCCAATCTATTCAAAGTCTCCCTTTTTATGCCTGCCCATGAAGTTCTCATTTCCTTTAAATCTTTCTTTATTATGTCCTCCCACCCCAGACAAGGACAACCTGCTTTCTGTTTAGCTCTAGACTGTTGGCCAAAAAGAACAATCTTTGGCAATCTGTCATCCTTCATCTGCACTAATGTGCCCTAGTCACCTCAACCTTTCTTTCATTATATCCCTAGAGACCGGTATTGAACCACTTTTTTTGTATAGCCTATTGTTTGAAAATATGGTCAGTCAGCCATGTACCCAGAACAATCCTTAAGCAATTTCTCTGGAAAACATCTAGCAAATCTTCATCTGCTTTTCAGAGCACCCATGCTTCAGAGCCATATTTGACAACTGTCATCACTGTTGCTTCTAATATTCTAATCTTGGTTTGCAGACTTATCTTCCTTTTTTTCCAACCTTTTTTTAACTGTGAAAAAACACCCTGAGCCTTGGCTATTCTACTTTTGACATCTTCACTGCTCCAACCATCTTTACTAATAATACTACCAAGGTAAGTGAAGCTGTCCACCTGATACAATCTTTTCATTACCCAACTTCCCCTTTTCATCTTCACTTATTCCTAGCTGTAGTGACTTAGTCTTTTTAACATTAATTTTCAAACCTATTCTAGCACCCTGAACTCGCTAAAACTCTAAAACTTCATTCATTTTGCTCACACTTTCATCTAGGATGCTTAAATCATCAGCATAATCTGAGTCCAGGAAACTTTTTCCTCCCCATTTGATTCTGTGGTTTCCTATTGCCTTTTCTATGCACCTTAAGAAAATGTCAATCAAAACGATCCATATAAAGGGAGATAGATCACAACTCTGCATAACTCCTGATTTAATACAAAACCAGCTGCTTACCTCATTTCCTATCTTAACTGCAGCAGTTTTATTGTTGTACATAGCACTAATCACTTTAATGTATTTGTCTGGTATACCATACAAGAATATTGGATTGCTAAACCCATTTGTCTGGTTTTTCCTTGTACAGTCTAAAGTGTTGCATTATATATAATGCACCAGTACCAAATTAAGTACAGCAAAACTTTTTTCAGCTTTATAACTTTACTCAATCCCAATTTATGAGGTTTCAAAGATCAACAAACAAATTTCCTATGTAAATAGAAAAAACCTATTTTTATGCCTTAAAATTCTACTCAAATAACAAGCATTGTATTTTTAGAACTATAACTTTCTGTAATGAATCCACACCCAAAATCACACTCCAGGAAGTTATTGCCAAGCTACTATGTTAACCCTCCTCTGATTTCTAAGTCTTAGAAATTTGCCTACTTGAGCGGTCTCTATACCTATTTGAATTTTAACAAAATAATTTTATACCTTAATTTTAAGATTCCAGTTTTTTTTCTTTGGTTTTGGTTTTGAAGATTCAGTTCCCATTGTTTGTTTAGAATTCAAAGCCATGTCAATACATTCTTCTAAAGTTAGTAAAAATATTTGCAGATCTTTAAAACCTATTAAGTTAGAATCAAGAAAAGTTGTGAAGCTTTAAATACTTTTTTTGTGCTTCATTTAAATAGAAGATCTATTTTGCAAGGTTTCACTTCCATAACACAGAGATTTTTAAAGGCCATCAAAGGTCAATACTCTCTAGAGGAAGGAATAGTTGTTTTAAATACATAAACATACCTTTCCAGGGACTACTTTAGTTTATAGATTCATCCCTGTAACTCTTAATTGTTTCAGCTGCACAATTTTGCTCAATTCAAATTTAAGAGATTTCAAATTTCTCCAAATAAATTTCATAAATTCAGAAAAAGTCATTGATATGGCCTAAAATTCTATTGAAATAACAGGAATTGCATAAGACTTAGAAATCAGAAAAGGGTTAAAATAGAAGCTTGGCAATACCTTCATTGGGTATGTTTTTTGCCCTGGATTCGTTGCTGAAAGTTTAATTTTCCTACTCTAACCACTTTCCAAGATAAGAAAAGTAACTTGTCTGGAATTAACCATTTTACATTATTTTCTATGATTAGGTTCAATCTTTAAATGTGTGACCAAAATTAGGTTCTATTGTTGTCTATCAGTATATTTGAAATTATGAGTGTTTTATGTGGTTAAAATATTCAAGCTAATCACAAATTTGTTAAGAAGACTTTGACTTTCTAGGTGTTATCATAGAGATTTTATAATAATTTAGCTGTTAGCTAAATCATTGTATGATTTATTAGCTGGTTAGATTAGCCAGCTAGAGTAGACATAGATTAGAGTAGATTAACTGGCTGAATATAGGTTATCTCACCCTACACTTTATTATTGGAATCTTGATGATGCTAAACAGCTGAAATTATACTGCCTGATTGTGTTACTTGAAAATATTGCTTTTACCAAATCTCCTTGCGTGTGGCTTACATAAACCTGTGTAGACCTTTGCAACAGGACTGAAATTAGGCTAGACCTAGCATAACTCATTCTAGTGTGAATTGGCACAAAAGTTAAACTCAAGCATCAAAATACTTGGATTTTGAGTGGACAAGTTTAACAGTCAAATTTTATCTTAGTTTTTGGTGTGTATATAGGTCACCTACTTATAACAATATTTTTGTTATATATATGAACAATAAATTTTGTTGTTTACTATTATATAGAAATCTATGACCTTAAACCTATGTAAAGTGAACCATAAGACCATATCATATTTTCTCTCATTATGAATAATAGAAAGAATTTTATTCTAGATGACAGCATGCCTCAATCTGTATATAATAGCCTAAATAAAGCCCTACAGATAGCTTTTTATGCATTCTATACTTTTATATTATAGCTTTCAATTAAATTTTATTTTATCATAAATAAGAATGAATTAGGTCATAGATATGAATTTTTAATATTGTCACCCTTAATAATTAGAATGTAGCATAAAGTAAAACACAATATACCATATGTTTGATATTCTTTATGAAGAATTAATAAAGGTCTTATAGATTGTCTTTCATACAACAATCTATAAATAACAGGTTAAATAAAGCCATAAAGATGCCTTTTTAAATATTATTTTATTATAGAGCTGCCTAGATCAAAGTGTAGCCCACCAATGACTTTTTACATCATACTGTACTAAAGACAACCACAAATAATGTTATACAGATCACTTTAATATTGTCACTCTCAGATCACTTTTGTTATAGGCACTGGTAAAAAACTGCACAAAAGAATTGTTAAATTGATTAGTTCTATAAGGCACTGGCACTAATTTGTTCTTCTTTCTGGTCTTAACTACTGAGTTGGCTGCAGGGGGTGGAAAATATTGGTGCTTGGGGCTAGCAAGGAGGAATTGCCTGAAATGCATTATCAATTGAACCCTGCAATCTCTAAGAGTTTCAATCTTTAAAGACTCAAGAACAGACTTATAATCTACAAATTTATCTTTAACTGCTCTTTTTTTTAACTCCTTCCACATCATCACTTAGATATTCAACATTATGAATCTGAGGCCCCCAAACAGGACATGAATATTCTAATATGGGATGTATGTATGTTAGATATGCTATTTTCAGCTGATTTACTGTGAAACCCAAGCATCACATTGAAATCAAAGAACATAGTGCACAGTTGTCTGTCTAGGCTAGCCCTTTAATATGAGCATTAAATGAGCAATTGGAGCTGAATTTAACTCCCAGGACTGGAGCTGACAATACAAGTGGAAACCAGGGAGCTGGGCAAACAAGATCTTGTTTCAGTGAATTAAATATTAAAATTTTTTGTTTTGCTTTCATTGATCTGCAAACTATTTTTACTTTATTCTCCCTTGAATTATGTTAAAACATCAGGACTGGATTGGGGCATAGCTTAGATTGTATCTACTGTAAGCTTGAGAAACACAGGTAGATTGTCTACATATTTGAATTGGTCATCCATGTTGTCCATAACATATTTAATTACCGCAAGGAAAATTACAGCAGCCAATTTTGTGCCTTGTGGGGCTCCACATGTAATCTCTTCCCAGTAAGAGCCAAGATTGTCAGGAAAAAGGGTATAGACTTGCTGGTACCAGGAATGCAAGAAATCAATGGCAAGCAGTAGAATATGTTTACGTTTGCCGAATCTTTTAAGACTTGTTGCTGCCACAAGATGCTTAGTCAAGTCAAATGCGTTCCTGTAATCAATAAATAGCAAATCAACAAAAGTGTCTCAAGGTTCAAGCTATTGTACAATCAGTTGATAAAGCCTAACTAAATACACTGTGGTACTGCACCCTTTTAAACAACAATATTGGTACAGGTTAAGTGAATCTTTAAATTGAAACATAAGTTATTATTAAATAAACGACTCAGTGACTTTGGCAAGGTTTGGCATGATTGAAATGGGTCTTAACTGATCACAGATTTTGGAATGCTTCACCTTTGGAAGGACATGTACATAAGCTTGTTTCCAAGGCTGGGGGAATGATTGATCATTGAAGCACTGATTAGTGACCAAAGTTAGAGGTTTTGCAAGAAATATAGCATATTCCCGCAAAAGTTTTACTGGCAACTCACCGGGATAGGAAGCACAGTTGTTTCGCAGTTTTCATATCTCCCTGTAAACTTTGTACTCGTAAACTTGCTTGATTTCATCACATCTGCAGTCTTCTATCAGAGTATTCAACTTGACTTCACTCAATGATGGATACGTGGTACGGATTTCGGTAAAGAAGGAATTGACTTTTTGTGCTGATATCAAAGTCCCATCTGTTTTCAGCCTCCTTAGCTCACTATTAATAAATTTTCTGGTCGATCTTTTTGATTGACGAATGCCACTTACGCAAATCACCATCAATCAGAGGAGCAATTTTCTCTGAATAACATACTTTTTTTTAGCATGTCTACTGACACTGACAATGCAGTTCTGTAAGTTTTTTACAGCTGAAATAGACCCCAAACTATGTAGTCAGCTTCTAAGTTTGATCAATTGCTTCAGTTCTTTTGTGATCATGGCTTGTCAGATTCAATAACTGATACTACTTTAGTCAGGAAAAATTGATGGAACTTTTTGTGCAGCTAGGAGTTGAGTGTTTCAACCTTAAGGTTCAAGTCAGTGATTGAGCATATTTCTTCAAATGAGTAATTACCAATCTACTGACCAAAGGCACATATAGGGTCCCAATTTAGTGGACAAACAGTCACTTTGCTTCTTTTTGGTTTTGCCATGTTTTTTATTGCTTGTAACAGGATTACAGAATGATCAGCAGTTTCTAATTGACCAATTGAGAGGGAAGGACGGTAAAGTTCATTGACATTGGTAAATATGATGGGTTAACTGCCACTTTGATGGGTCGGAATGTTCACTACTTGTTTCAGATCAACTGCAATGGATAGCCACTGTTTGTTGGTCTGGTTAAAGTTGCCTCCAACAATAAAGGCAGGAGCCACATATGTACGTTGCAACTTATCAAGGCAGGATTTCAAGTAAATCACAAGGTCCTTTCTCTTTTTGGCACTTTCAGGATAATAGACGGATGCCACTATCAGGCACAAAAACTTTTTTGGCAGTTTGGAAGGCTTACATTCAGCCCAAACTACCTCATGGCAAGAGTCACTAGAGTCATTTAGGAGTTGTAATGGGAGTTCATTACGAAAATACAGTCCAACATCACTGCCTCTGTGGTTTAGGCCTCTATCACGGCAGGTGTAAAAAAAAGTGTAGCGTTTGATATATCTAGTATCATATGTGATATCCAACATTCAGTCACAATTACAATAGATACACTGGATCCTCGTAAGAAGACTTCTAGTTCGTCCATCTTGTTAGTCAAGGAGTAGGTGTTGGTCATGAGAACAGAGGGAAGTTGTGATTTGGCAGACATGAACTCGCGATAAAAAACAGGAGAAATTTCGCTGGAATCACCACAAACAGCAACAATAGCATGCTACGGCGTAAGAGTCTCTGGGATTTCATAGTGCGTCTGACAGTTTAATTTTACGAGTGACCATAGTCTAACTTTCTGTTTAGTCTTTAATCTGGTTGACAGATCTGAAATATGCACTGGGATAAAATGCCACTTATTCCTTTTTCCTCAATGCTTGCCTCTGCGGGTTCGTCTGTAGGTGGTTACCAGCAACATCACAACATTGCCATCTGGTGGCATTTTTACGAGTCCAAATTGCCATAGATTAACGTATGTAGATGGCTCCATTACATGTCAAAGTGAATAAAGTTCGTAAGTCATAACTTTTTCGATTATAACTGGCATGAATACTGCACTAAACAAAGTCAAAAGGGTCATGTCTTTGATTACTTTTATTTCCAGGGCAAGAAACTAGGAACACTAGCACTAATAAGCTAAACTAGACATGGGTATGAAGCAGCTATTCAGCACTACGCCAACTATCATAAAGATATCTAGAGATCTAAGATTTAAGGTAGATGATTTATTCAAATTTAGAGGATTTGGTCGCTCTGGGCCAGTGGTGTACCACAAACTCTATGTTCATTAATGAAACCAAGTGAATGCTGTGCACTATTTGCGTAGACTCCCTCAACATTACCATTACTTTATTGTTGGTAAATCAATTTCAAGTGTAGAATATGTTCGTGACCTTGGAATTTGCTTTGATTCAAGTCTCAAATTTAATAAACATGTATCAGAAATCACCCATAAGGCAAATTACCAATTACTACGTCTAAGGCGTACTTTTTCTAAGTTTAATCTTCATTCACTGATTTCAGTTTATGTATCCACTGTACGTCCAATACTTGAGTATTGCTCATCAGTATGGTATCCCCTTAATAAGAGAGATAGAGAGAGAGTTGAGAGAGTGCAACGTAGGACCACCAAACTCATACCATACCTGAGTCATCTACCTTACCACCAGAGAATGCAAAGAGTTGCCTTCTCTCCAGTTGCCTTCTCTCCAGTTCAGACGTGATAAGGCCGACCTAGTAAATACATTCCGCATTGTTAGGAATATTGATAATACCACCCCAAATCACTTTTTCACTTTTACAGAATACAGTAGTACCCTTCAAAACCAACACAAAATTTACCCACCATGTTCACAGAAAAGAATAGGCCAAACTCTTTGTCTAGCCAAGTGTGGAAGACTTGGAATTCACTTCCATCAGAAATAGTTGCAAGTACCATGGTCCAGTCTTTCAAAAGTAGTTTAACCTCTACAGATTTTTATACTAGGCCCTATCTCAATCCATTTTGAGTATATTTATATGCTTGTATTAGCTGATTTGTGACAGTGTGTTTTCAGCTATTTTGTAGGCTTACTTTTTGGTATGTTTCAATTATTAATAGATATGTTTCAGTTAGTTTGGTATGCTACTGTATGTTTCAGTTATTATGTTTTCAATGTTTTCAGTTACTGTATGTTTTTGTTATGTCATGACATTGTTATAGACTTTTTTATAATTGTTTAGTGCGACAAGCTTGTTAAGCTTACCGTATTTGGTATTAATAAATAAATAAATAAAACCTAATACCTATAAAAACAAATCTCAAGTAAGGGACAATAAGATAAGAACGTAAGAAGAAGGACTTCACTCAGTTCTTATATATGATACTAAACATAATCGATAAGTATAAAATAGATACTGAGACACCTTTATTGTTATCATTAAGTTTTTGTATTTTATAATAGTTAAATTCTGGACCTCACGACATTTTCTATCTTTTGACTAACCTTGACTTAACCTGGTTAAGGAAAGAAATTTTCAATTTTTTTCCCTTTGATATTTTGATCCTATTGTCTAATTGATTCACAGCTCTAAATGCTTGGACTTTGTTCATTTGTATCCTATATCTGATGGCCAGACCTGGTTGAGTCTCAGCATTAGTGTTCTTTGTAAAAGCTTGCTGAATTATCAATGGGTCATATGTCCATGAAATGTTATGCAGGGGAGGGCATCTCAGCATTGAATTGCAAGCCTTCTTGGTTAGGGGCTGAGAGTTCTTTGTAAGGGGTTAGTTTTTGGGAATGGGGACTTGGATGCTGATCATATGAAGCAGTTTTCTCAATATGGTCCTCAATATGGAATTTGAATCCCATTATGTCTGTGCACTTATTCATCATCTGAGTAAACTGTATATAATCTAGGCCTGTCATGCTTTGCAATGATGGCGGCCATAGACCAAGGTTCTTTGGGTTATTTTTGTATGCTTACTGATGTACCTGTTTGTAGTTGTGGTAAGACTTTTCATGATTGATCAGATTATAGCTTTTGAGACAGTTCTTGTATCACTTGCCGTTGTGTTAAGGATCACTTTTTAGGAGACTGACATTTCAGTGACTGACATGATTGATTGGTGTTGTGTACTCATTAGGAGCTGGGTTGGGAAAGCTAGATTATCAACTGGGGTATTTTGATATTCCAGAAGGTCTAGGAAACGATTGATTTTGCAAGATTTTTTCCCCCAGAATATTTTTATATGTTTGAACAGTTCATTTAGCTAGTCCATTTCATTTTGGGTAATATTGGCTTGGAGTTTTGTGATGTTTTCTCCAGTTGTATGTGGAGTTGTTGAACTCTAGCTAAAAATTTGGGGCTATTATCATTCACTTGTTTCTTGGGTTTACCATGTCTTCTAAAAACTGTGTTAAGATCCTTAACACAACTTCTAAAAGTTGTGTTAAGGATCACTTTTTAGGAGACTGACATTTCAGTGACTGACAAGATTGATTGGTGTTGTGTACTCATTGGGAGCTGGGTTGGGAAAGCTAGATTATTATCTGGGGTATTTTGATATTCTAGAAGGTCTAGGAAACGATTGTTTCTGCAAGATTTTTTTCCCCAGAATATTTTTATATGTTTGAACAGTTCATTTAGCTAGTCCATTTTATTTTGGGTAATATTGGCTTGGAGTTTTGTGATGTTTTCCCCAGTTGTATGTGGAGTTGTTGAACTCTAGCTAGAAATTTGGGGATATTATCATTCAATAGTTTCTTGGGTTTACCATGTCTTCTAAAAACTGCCTTCAGTGTAGAGATCACACTGGCTGGTGTAAAAGGTTAAAGTTTCTCTACCTCAATGAAGCAGCTGTAGTAGTCAACAATGACCAAGTATTTTAATAATGGGAATTCAAATAGATCAGAAGCTAAGCATTCCTATGGTATGTTACAAATTTTGGAGTCAATGAATGGCTCTTTCTTATGACTGGACATCTCTTTAGTATAGGTTTGCCACTTATCTACTAATTTTTAAATATCATGGCTGATTCCTTGCCACAGTACAAGAAAGCATGGCATCTTTTCGGTTTTTGCTGTGCCCAAATAGGATAGATGAAGTTGTTCTAGAATTTGTTACCTGATCTGTGCTGAAATGATGATTTGTTGGCCTTTAAATATACAGGCCTAGCTATCGATGATATATAGTTTTTCTTGGTAACTCCAGTAGTTCAGAGCAAATGCTGGGCATTCTGTTGTAATTTCATGGCACTTTTAAAATAATTTAAAATCTTTTAGTTCAGGGTCTTGTTCTGTTTCTTTGTTGAATTCTTGTATTATCTGTTCACTGGCAGAAATAGAATTGAGTGAACTTGAATGTCTAGTTCCTCTTGCAGGGAGGGGTCCAAGTTGTCAAGGTAGTGTCAAGATAAGGTGTTTGCATTGGTGATTTTTTTCCCATGTCTGCATTTGATGCTTAAATCATGAGGTTGCGGGTATGCCATGAGGCACTGCATTCAAACGAGGACTTTGTTTGCATTTACTGGATCTGCACTTTACTGAAAAAATACAAATGAATGTGCATTGTCAGTTTAATATACATATACTGATATTTAGTAATCAAAATGTTAAAATTATTTGTTTTATTAAAGTTATAAAAGTAAAAACAGTTATATTTTTTTCAGTAAAGTGAAAATCTGGTTCTGGCCTTGGGAAGGCCTAGGGGTTTTGCGCCCAACTTATGTTAATTTCTGCTCGTTTTGAGTTTGACTCGGTTATTTATTTTAATTTCTGTTCGTTTTTGGGTTTCATTTATTTATCGATGCTGATTTGTGGTAGTTTTGAGCTTGGTAGATTATTTGATTTTATTTTTGCTCATTTCGTGTTTAATGGAGTTCTTTACTTTTCTTTGAAAAACTTATTTTGTGGAAAAAGTTTTTTGAATTAATTTCTGTTCGTTTTATATTGACATAGTCTTTTCAGGGAAAAAGAAAATAACACTTTAAATCTTTTTGTTTGTTAAAACTTTACAGTTTGGCCTGCAATTTGTATGCTGGAGAAAAATTTTCAGCAATTTTTAACAACATACACCATTGTAAAAATTTGGACACAAATAGTACTGTTTAACTTAGTTTCATGCCTCCTCTAGTTGACCTGAAATGGAAAACTTAATACCATTCGCAAAAAAAAATCTGTTTACTTTCTTTTATAGCTTTGATACACTTACACTATTTTGATTTGGTTAAATTTTAAGAGCAGAAGTAGCCTCGAAAGTTTGAACATAGTACCCTTAGTCGTTCTTGGGATACTGCTGAGATGCCTTATTGGGAATTAGCATTATCACTGTGCATTTTGATTTAATCTTAAGGGAACATTTAGTCTATAAACATAAGGGGCACATGGGAGGGGGGGGGTGGAAGGGGGATTTGTTGCCCTCCAATCACTTTCGACTATTAAAAAGGGCATCACCCCTTTCTATTTTCAATCGAATGAGCCCCTTTCGAAGTTCCCACGACAACTCCTTCGATACGAAGTGCCCTGGTCTAAACAACAACAACAACAAAAAATATTACTAATCACTTTCGAATATTAAAAAGCGCTCTAGCCCTTTGAATTTCCAATCGAATGAGCTTTTTTTGAAGCTTCTACGACAACGCCTTCTATAAAAACATTATATGCCCCCTGGGCATAACTTAAAACACTTGCCCTGAGGGTTGTGGGGGAGTATCCTCCTCAAAAATATATTTTCGATCTGGAAAACAACTACGCTGAACAAAATGGCTGTCTCAAAATTTTGATTGGATGTGTTTTGGCGGAATGATGGGCGTGAAGGGGGGCTAGTTGCCGTCCAATCACTTTTGACGATTAAAAAGGGCACTAGCCCTTTGAATTTCCAATCGACTTAGCCTTTTTGAAGTTTCTACGACAACGCCTTCTATAAAAACCTTAGATGCCCCCAGGGCATAACTTAAAACTCTTGCCCTGAGGGTTGTTGGGGAGTGTCCTGCTAAAAATAATGTTTTCTCTCTGTAAATCAACTAGCCTACGTTAAAAAAAATGGCTATCTGAAATTTCTATGTGGTGGTGTTTGGTTGAATGATGGCCATGGGGGGGGGGCTAGTTGCCCTCCAATAACTTTTGACTATTAAAAAGAGCACTAGCCCTTTGAAATTCCAATCGAATGAGCCTGTTTTGAAGTTTCTACGACAACGACTTCTATAAACATCTTATATGCCCCCAGGGCATAACTTAAAACCCTTCCCCTGAGGGTTGTGTTGGAGTGTCCTCCTCCAAAACACATTTTCTATCTGGAAATCAACTACGCTGAACAAAATGGCTATCTCAAAATTTCAATTGCATGTGTTTGGGGGAAATGATTGGCGTGAGGGCGTGAGTTAATTTCTGCTCGTTTTGAGTTTGACTCGGTTATTTATTTTAATTTCTGTTCGTTTTTGGGTTTCATTTATTTATCGATGCTGATTTGTGGTAGTTTTGAGCTTGGTAGATTATTTGATTTGATTTTTGCTCATTTCGTGTTTAATGGAGTTCTTTACTTTTCTTTGAAAAACTTGTTTTGTGGAAAAAGTTTTTTGAATTAATTTCTGTTCGTTTTTTATCGACATAGTCTTTTCAGGGAAAAAGAAAATAACACTTTAAATCTTTTCGTTTTTTAAGACTTTATAGTTTGGCCTGCTATTTGTATGCTGGAGAAAAATTTTCAGCAATTTTTAACAACATACACCATTTTAAAAATCTGGACACAAATAGTACTGTTTAACTTAATTTCATGCCTCCTCTAGTTGACCTGAAATGGAAAACTTAATACCATTCGCAAAAAAATCTGTTTTCTTTCTTTGATAGCTTTGATACACTTACACTTTTTTGATTTGGTTAAATTTTAAGAGCAGAAGTAGCCTCGAAAGTTTGAACATAATACCCTCCGTCATTCTTGGGATATTGCTGATATGCCTTTTTGGGAAATAGCATTATCACTGTGAACTTTGATTTAATATTAAGGGAAAATTTAGTTTATAAACATAAGGGGCACTTGGGAGGGGGGGAGTGGACGCGAGATTTGTTGCCCTCCAATCACTTTCGACTATTAAAAAGGGCATCACCCCTTTCTATTTTCAATCGAAGGAGCCCCTGTCGAAGTTCTCAAGGCAATTCCTTCAATACGAAGTGCCCTGGTCTAAACAATAACAAAAGCAAAAAATACTACTAATCACTTTCGACTATTAAAAACCGCTCTAGCCCTTTGAATTTCCAATCGAATAAGCTTTTTTTGAAGCTTCTACGACAACGCCTTCTATAAAAACATTATATGCCCCCTGGGCATAACTTAAAACCCTTGCCCTGAGGGTTGTGGGGGAGTATCCTCCTCAAAAATATATTTTCCATCTGGAAAACAACTACGCTGAACAAAATGGCTGTCTCAAAATTTTGATTGGATGTGTTTTGGCGGAATGATGTGCGTGAAGGGGGGCTAGTTGCCGTCCAATCCCTTTTGAAGATTAAAAAGGGCACTAGCCCTTTGAATTTCCAATCGAATTAGCCTTTTTGAAGTTTCTACGACAACGCCTTCTATAAAAACCTTATATGCCCCCCAGGGCATAACTTAAAACTCTTGCCCTGAGGGTTGTGGGGAAGTGTCCTTCTCAAAAACATATTTTCTATCTGGAAATCAACTAGCCTACGTTAAACAAAAGCGCTATCACAAAATTTTGATTGGTTGTGTTTGGGTGTAGGCGGGACGTGGGGGGGGGCTAGTTGCCCTCCAATTACTTTTAACTATTAAAAAGGGCACTAGCCCTTTGAAATTCCAATCGAATGAGCCTTTTTTGAAGTTTCTACGACAACGCCTTCTATAAAAATCTTATATGCCCCCAGGGCATAACTTAAAACCCTTCCCCTGAGGGTTGTGTTGGAGTGTCCTCCTCCAAAACACATTTTCTATCTGGAAATCAACTACGCTGAACAAAATGGCTATCTCAAAATTTCAATTGGATGTGTTTTGGAGAATGATTGGCGTGAGGGGGGGGGGGGTTTAGTTGCCCTCCAATCATTTTTGACTATTAAAAAGGGCACTAGAACTAGCGATGTCCAATCGAATGAGCCCCTTTTGAAGTCTTTACGATGACCCCTTATATATGAAGTGCCCTGCTTTAAAGAAAAAAAATAATAAACTGTACATTGTGTCAACATTGATATTATATGCCCTCGGGGCATAACTTAAAACCCTTGCACCGAGGGCTGTGGGGGAGTATCCTCCTCAAAAAGATATTTTCTATCTGGAAATCAACTACGCTGAACAAAATGGCTATCTCAAAATTTTGATTGGATGTTTGGGGGAATGATGGGCGTGGGGGGGCTAGTTGCCCTCCAATCACTTTTAACTATTAAAAAGGGCACTAGCCACTCCAATTTCGAATCGAATGAGCCCTTTTCGAAGTTTCTACGACAACTCCTTCGATACGAAGTGCCCGGGTATGGAAAAAAAACACATTGTGCTCACATCGTTCTTTGCTTAGGCAGCGCTAGCGCGCTGCCTATGATTAAATTAAAAAAAACAGGTTTTTTTAAACTGAAAGTAAGGAACGACATTAAAACTTAAAACGAACAGAAATTATTCCGTAATATTAAAGGGGCTGTCCCCTCCTCAACGCCTTGCTCTTTACGCTAAAGTTTTTTATTGTTTTAAAAAAATAGAGTTGTGAGAAAGTCAAACTTTACCGTAAAGAGCGAGGCGTTGAGGAGGGGACAGCCTTTTTGATATACGGAATAATTTCTGTTCGTTTTAAGTTTTAACGTCGTTCCTTACTTTCAGTTAAAAAAAACCTGTTTTTTTATTTAATTTTTGAACGTTTTTGAATTGATGCAGGTTTTGGTTTTGGCTCACCGTATATGAATAATTAAAACAAAATTTGCATATTAATTTTACTTTTATTTGATTAAATGGCTTTCTCGAAACTTGTTTAATTTTATTTACGAACGTTTTCATTAGTAATAAATATACCTAACTTACGAATTAACTAACGCAACAAATTCTATATTCATAGATTTTTAATACGTATATTAGGGGGTTTCGCTCCCTAGTCAATACCTTGCTCTTTAAGCTAAAGTTTGAATTTTGTTCTAATTCTCTAAAAATGACCGCTTAATCACAAAGGCCGTTAATTAGAATAGATAGCTCTTATGAAAGTACTAAAAAATTTTTGGCTTAAAGAGCGAGGTATTGACTAGGGGGTGAACCCAATCATATACGTAATATTTTCTGTTCGTTCTAAGTTTTGATGTTGCTCCTTACATTCAGTTGAAAAACTTTTTATTATTTAATTTCTGATCTTTTTCTTTAATAATGCTGGGAAATCCGGCGCCCCCTTCATAGCAATGTCCCTTCCCCCGTGAAAACTTCCTTCAAGGAAAGATCCTCCCATATAACTCCCGACCCCCCCCCTACTTACCAGAAAAAATCCCCCCTGAAAACGTCTGTATACTTCCCAATAACCAATACTACATGTTAATATTGGGTAAAGTTCACAACTTTCAGCCCTCCCCCCGGGGACGTCGGGGGATTAAGTCATCTTGAAAGACATAGTTATCATATTTTCAACCATGATGAACAAAATGGCTATCTCAAAATTTTTGATCGGATGACTGGGAAAAAAATGAGCGTGGGAGGGGGACTAGTTGCCCTCCATTTTTTGGGTCACTCAAAAAGGGCATTAGAACTTTTAATTTCCGTTCCAATGAGCCCTTCCACGATATTCTAATACCACTGGGTCGATACGATCACCCCTGGGAAAAAAAAACAAAAAAAAACTAACAAATCAACACGCATCTGAGATCTTTCTTCTGGCAAAAAATGCAAAATTCCACATTTTTGTAGATAGGTGCTTGAAACCTCTACAGTAGGGTTCTCTGATACGCTGAATATGATGCTGAAAGTGGTAAAATGTGAGGATATTTCAGATAACTTTGGTGACCAACATCCAGAGATAAGATGAATATTTTGTTCCCCTGAGCTTTGATATCACATAATCAAATGTTGGCATTGGGTAATGGGATCTCCTGATTTACTCTGTTGAAAACCACAGTCAAGATACAAAAACAAATACTTCCATCTTTTTTCCCAATCCTGACCAATGCATTTACCCAGTTGGTTAGAATGTTCACTTTCTCTATTATATTTGGACTTTCAAGTCTCTGAAGCTCTTCTTTTAATATTGTCTGCAGGGCAATGGAGATATTTTTCTGGGTATACTGAGGGTCTAGACTTACAATATAGGAAATCTTTAAGAGTGAATGACGTAAATCCTGAGAAATGTTCCGGGTGAAGGGCTGGATGGTCCAAATCCAGGTGCACATAATTTTTTTTCGAAACAGATTTAATTCGCAGGGGCATAATAAAAACCCATTGAGAGACTTAATCTACAGGGACAAAGACGGGTAGGAAACAGCCATTCTATCCCCAATACCCCTTCCTGCCGCAAATCCTGTGGTTTTAAGTATAGTTTCTTATAATATTTTTATAAAACATTGTAGTTTCCCAACCCCACCCAAGAAGTGAAGTCAGGTTAATCCTCATAAAATATACCAAAATTTCATGAAAATATTATACTTTAGAAGCAAAATTATGGAAACTACAACAAACCATTATGGAAAGCATGATGTATTATAATAAAAACGGTTCTAGGCGTCTACCCCGCGGGAAATACGCCCCCCTCCTCCCCGAGGAAAATATTACCCACTGAAAACTCCCCCAAACAGCCCCCCCCTTCTGCAGAAAACTCCCCCGTGAAAAATGACCGTATTTTTCTCAATAACAACTGCTATTTGTAAGCAATAGATAAATCAGGCACTTAAACTTCTACAATTGAGTTCTCTGATTGTTTCGTAGTTTAAGAGGAAGGGAGATAAATTAGTCACATGTAAATCAGGTAAATTAATCACAAAAACATTTTGATTTAAAAGCACATCATAAAGCTTATTCTTCATTGTAAACCGTTACGACGGCGACTGCTGCACCTGAGAGCCTCACACCTGCTGTTGCAGTGGCACCCACACTATTTTTAGCAGAATTTCCGGTGCTGGTGTAACATCTGTCATTATGGGAAATTACATATTCCTTGACGAAGAGAGGCGCATCCCCAATCTTGGGTGTTTAGTGAATTGGACGAGTCTTGTCTCTTCATTATTTGCAAGTAGCGCCTGTAAAAGTGGTACTTTCTAGCGGCAAAAATTGGCAGAAGCTGCTCTGCCTGAACGAAAGCATTTGCACTTGCAACTGGCATAGTAAATGCTCGCGCCCAGACATCCTTCAGGGTCTTCTCATTACTTTTCTCAGTGTATATTCGGAGCAAAGCTTTCTCTTCAGCTTGGGCGATCTCCTGGTGCTTGGATCCTGGTGTCATGATGATCTTGCATGCATCCTTATAAACTCCATCTTTAAGTGACAGTTAAACCACTGTTGGTTTCTCTACGTCGTAAAGTCTTGATGCTGCATCTCAGCCAGACATTGCGTTGCAAACGAGTAGATTTTCTGCTGCATCGGTTTCTAGTTTTTTCTTAATCCTTTTTATGTCGTACACTCGTTGGTTATTTTCATGCGTCTCTGGCTGCATAAAGATATTACATGCATCGAGCTTGGCATGGCATACAGAAGAAGGACTAATAGGTTGGTATAACTCCCTATTAAAGTGGTCGACTACTTTCTTTTGAATATCTTCTTGTAAGGAGATAATTCAGTCATTGGAAACGACAAACCTTTGGTTCTCTTGATGAAAAATTGGAATCCAACGTCAGAAATCCAGGTTCCTAGTTTGTTCTTAATCCTTTTTATGTCGTACACTCGTCGGTTATTTTCATGCGTCTCTATATGCATATTGATAGCACATACATGAAGCTTGGCATTGCCTATAGCAGAAGGACTAATAGGTTGGTATAATTCCCTATTAAAATGGTCGACCAAGTTCCAGCGCAGCAGACTGCAGTTTGCACAACTAAGACATCGGCATGATCCTGAGCATGTAGAACTTTACATCCTCAATTTGCCATCTTCTCAATAATTAGGTTGATGAAGAATTTTTTTTAATTTTTGGGATTTCACAAAAATTTCCCAAACATCATCCTGAGCCTTTAGAACTTTACATCCTGGATTCGCCAGCCTCTCAGTAAATAGGTTGATGAAGCGTTGTTTATTTTTGAGATTTCTCAAAAATTCGTCCTTACTTTTGACAATCGTCATATAAGGAGAGAATTCAATCGTTGAACACTACAAACCTTTCGTTTTCTTCAGCTACTTACAATTTTTCGTCGTTGGTGTAGCAGTATAAGAGTCAAAGCTACCACTACCTGGCCGAAATGCCTTATGGCATAATCTACGTAATGTTCTACAACCTCAGACTATAAGGATCCAGCAGGCCACAGGATTTTGTATACTAGCAAATCACCATCCAACACTCTCTGGGAGGTTGACAATGTCATTGGACCATCGAGCCCCTTAATTTTCATCAATACATTTGTTAGGGAGGCAATCATCGGTAGAGAGGCTTTCATTTGTTAGAGCAATACATTTGTTAGAGAGGCTGTAATTATTATAATTATACACCAGGGCATTTTGTATAGAAGAAGTTGTTGAAGCTTCGAAAAGGGCTCATCCGATTGAAAATTGAAAGAGTTAGTGCCCTTTTTAATATTCAACAGTGATTGGAGGGCAACCAGCCCCCCCCATGCCCATCACTTTCCTAAACACATCCAATCAAAATTTTGAGATAGCCCTTTTTATCAGCGTAGTTGAAAGATCGAGAAATTATGTCTTTGAGGATGACAACCCCTCGCAGCCCTTGGAGCAAGGATTGTAAGTTATGCCCTGAGGGCATATGAGGTTTTTATAGAAAGGGTGGTTGTATAACTTTCGGAGACGTTTTCTTGGATTGGTAATCAGAAGCTCTAGTGCCATTTTTAAGAGCCACAGTGATCGGTGGGCAGCTACCTCCCCCTCCCCTCACGTCGTGTTTTCCCCAAATGTATCCGTGAATATTTTGCGATAACCATTTGTTTACAATAGTCCAAAGAGCACATAACAAAATCTTCAGAGTAGACACAATCCCCTGGAGCCCAGGGGCAAGGCTTAGTGTTGTGCGATAATTTAATAAAACGATATAATGAAATTTTTACTTTCGATTTTTGATAATAGATATATTGTTTTCGATATTTCTGATCAGT
Source organism: Artemia sp. Qi Xiang Cuo (assembly GCF_049724085.1). NCBI lineage: Eukaryota > Metazoa > Arthropoda > Branchiopoda > Anostraca > Artemiidae > Artemia > Artemia sp. Qi Xiang Cuo. The sequence continues at coordinate 24,183,958 of NC_142809.1, forward strand.
GTTTTTGCTCAGATTAACTTTAGGTTTTGGCAAAATTTGATGACAAAATTTGTAATTAATGAGTATTTTGCATAATTTGTTTCCAAATTTTGAATTAAGTACAAAAAAAATTCTTTTACAAGAACGAATATTACAAAAACCATGATTTGGTATTACTCGTGCTCAGGGTAATGAAAAATAAGCTATTGGCTAATTTTGGCTATTCGAGTCAGCAAAACTTAAATATTTCCCCCTGAGAATTTTTTCAGCCTTTCAGTGGTTAAATAAAAAATAGTTGTTTTTTTCACCTGAAAGCAAGGAATTTTTCCGAGTATAAGGGAATAGTAAGTACATATGCAATTCTACGACTTTATGTTCCTTCCGGTGTTATTTGCGTACGGCCCTAGGAATCTTTATGTTATTTGCGTACGCCTCTACACCTATTCAAAGAGATTCAGAACTCCCTCACATGGACTTATACTTTCAGCTGGTTTAGTGGGTATAGTCTGGTTTGGTGGGTATAATCTGGTTTGGAACTTCGAAATTATTCAACTTTATTTAAAGGGATAAGGAATTCGCAAATTGGACACTATGAACGATATTAATTAGTGTTTTGAATAATAGGAGTTTGAATGATTCTAATTAGTGATTGGATTGTATGAAGGTGGAGAAAAAAAGGATTAAACTGATTAACAGTTAAGGTAACCCCGAAGGGGTTGTTAACTCAGGTAATTTGTTATAAATTTGAAACAACATCAGTCTATGAAAATGGCTAACGACGATAGAATGACATTGTGAGTTGACCTAGCTTTTAGGTCAATTTTGGAGGGAAAACCAAAAATACTCAGACTCGAAAATAAATGGGATCTGCCTCAAGGGCAAGGCTCAGAGGCCCCTCCTTCCCCCATTTCTGAGGGTAGGGGAGAAGGGGCTAATTTTGGAGGGAAAACCAAAAATACTCAGAATCGAAAATAAATGGGATCTGCCTCAAGGGCAAGGCTCAGAGGCCCCGCCTTCCCCCATTTCTGAGGGTAGGGGAGAGGGGGTCAATTTGGGAGGGAAAACCAAAAATACTCAGAATCGAAAATAAACGGGATCTGCCCCAAGGGGAAGGCTCAGAGACCCCTCCTTCCCCCATTTCTGAGGGGAGGAGAGGGGGGGGGGTCAATTTTGGAGGGAAAAACAAAAATACTCAGAATCGAAAATGAACGGGATCTGCCTTAAGGGTAAGGGTCAGAGGCCCCTCTTTCCTCTATTTCTGAGGGCAAGGGAGGGAGGGGGGTCAAATTTGGTGTGAAAACCAAAAAAACACACAAACAAAAAGAACCGGAATCGTTCGCACGGTCACGGCTCAGAGGCCCATTCTTCCCCCATTTCGGCGGGCAGGGGCGGGGGGGGGTCAATTTTGGAGGGAAAATCAAAATGCAAGAAAATTATGGAAAATACAATTCTCTGGTTCAAATTTGAAACTTAAGTCTATTTTTGGATCGAAAAATAAAACTATTTCCGTAAAATCTGAGCTAATAAGGGTTTTTGACCGTAAACTCTAGTTTCTTGTATGAAAATTATGGAAAATACAATTATCTAGTTCAAATGTGAAACTTAAGTCCAGTTTTGGATACTCATAATGATGAGGACTGATGGTTCTAATTCAATATTTTTTCATAAAAACAAACTATTTTTTTTTAAACTTCGAAAATATTCAACTTTATTTATTTATTTATTTTTGTACGTATCTTAAAATGACAAAATATGCTTACGGCTCTATCAATTGTGCTCTATGATTGGTCAGAGACACGATGTGGCTTTCCCAATTGGTATTCTATGTCCGATTATCGACACTACCTAGTCTATTGCATGTATTAAATCAGTATTTTTTACGCAGTGGAACGATAAACACATAAGTCATATCTTAAAAAAAAATTGAAGATGGAGCATTTTAATAAAGTGTGTTCACATAACCAGGTTATTGTTGCATTGAACGCCGACAAGGAGAAGTATTTGAACTATGAAACAAGTACAAGTGGTAGCACTATTGGAAATGTATGCATGCATTGTAATGACAGTAAGGAATTAAATTTCTTTGAAATACCGAAAAAATTCAACTCTTATGTTGGTGGTTATGCGAGATTGAGATCTCCAGAGATGATTTCGCTCAAAAAGAATGCTAACTTTAAAATAATTATTGATGATAGAGGACAACTTCTTGCTACTGTTGCAGGTAAAACATTACCTACTGAAACATCCAATCGTCAGCTATTGGGTATTAGCATTCAACGGAAGGTCAATAAAAGTAATGTCTACTCTGCTACTAATATCGTAAACCATATCTTGTCTACGTGCCGAAACTGTTACCTGTGTAAAAATAATGTGATAATAGACAGTGAAATTGCCAGAAAAATAAAAAGGGCATTGTCAGAAAATATCACTATGGAATATAAGCATGAATCGATGAAAAACAAAGCAGCAGCAAACGTTACTGCCATTGATCAAACAGTCAATGAACAAAATAATACCAAAGACGAAAAGCATACTGAGCCTGTTGATGAGACACCAGTAAAAATTGTGTATGACTCAAAATGGAATAATGATTATTCTACTGATTATGAACTAAGAGAAGACAATAGCTATAATATCAAGAGAGAGCATGGTGAACTATTTTATGGAACAGATTCAAATGTTCAAAGTTAATCATTGATATTAATAATGTATCATAATATATTTTTGTATTAATATTCTACATAGCATCATTTCATTAAAAATATTACATTGTTATGTGTTCATTATTTTTAGAGTAAGCTAAGCTAGCATATCAAACGTTTAGAATCTCTATTAAAACATTGGAGATGTAAGAAAAGGAATATGCATACATCTATTGTCAGACACATGGGATAACATTGACAAAATTTAGGTATCAGAATGAAAAAATTCATTATCAACGTCCTTTATCGGATATATCGGATAAAATTGATAAAATATAAGTGTAAGAGTGAATATTTTTTATCAACATCCTTTGTCAGATACATCAAATAAAATTGACAAAATCTAAATTTTAGAATGAATACATGCTTTAACAACATCGTTCATTTTATTTGACGGATGATATTAAAAAGCTCCACATGCTTGGTTGTATGTATTATACATTAACCTACATCTTTCGTATATATAGTATGAAATTCACTAATTCTAGATTTTTAAGTTACTACATTTTTTTATCAATATCAAATAGCGTATACGTTGGAAGAAATTTACGAAATTTATAATTCCAGAATGAATAAATTCATTATCAACATCCTTTGTTGGATATGTCGGATAAAATTGACAAAATCTAAGTATCAGAGTGAATATTTTTTTTAACAACATCCTTTGCCAGATACATCAAATAAAATTGATAAAATCTAAATTTTAGAATAAATAAATGCTTTAACAACATCCTTTACCGGATATGTCGGATAAAATTGACAAATTCTAAGTGTCAGTGAGACTAAATTTTTTTTAACAACATCCTTTGTCAGATACATCAAATAAAATTGATAAAATCTAAATTTCAGAATAAATAAATGCTTTAACAACATACTTTATCGGATATGTCGGATAAAATTGACAAAATCTAAGTGTCAGAGTGAATAAATTTTTTTATCAGCATCCTTTTCTCGGATACATAGGATAAAATTAAAAAAATCTGAATTTCAGAATGAATAAATTAATTATCAACATTATTTGTCGGATATGTTGGATAAAATTGACAAAATCTAAATTTCAGAATGAATAAATGCTATAACAATATCCTTAATCGGATATTCCGGGTAAAATTGACAAAATCTAAGTATCAGAGAGACCAAATAATATATCAACATCCTTTTCTCAGACACATAGGATAAAATTGACCAATGCTAATTGTCAGTGTGAATACATTTTTTTTATCAACATCCTTTGTCAGATACATCAAATAAAATTGACAAAATCTAAATTTCAGAGTGAATAAATTCATTATCAACATCCTTTACCGGATATGTCGGATAAAATTGACAAAATATAAGTGTCAGTGAATAATCTTTTTTATCAACATCCTTTGTCAGATACATCAAATAAAATTAACAAAATCTAAATTTCAGAATGAATAAATGCTTTAACAACCTCCTTCATCGGATATGTCGGATAAAATTGACAAAATCTAAGTATCAGAGTGACTAAATTCTATAGGATAAAATTGACAAATTCTAAGTGTCAGTGTGAATACATTTTTGTGAATAATCATTATTCCATTTTGAGTCATACACAATTTTTACTGGTGTCTCATCAACAGGCTCAATATGCTTTTCGCCTTTGGTATTGTTTGGTTCATTGACTGTTTGATCAATGGCAGTAACGTTTGCTGGTGCTTTGTTTTTCATCGATTCATCGTTATATTCCATTGTGATATTTCCTGACGATGTCCATTTTATTTTTCTGGCAATTTCACTGCCTATTATCACATTATTTTTACACAGGTAACAGTTTCGGCACGTAGACAAGATATGGTTTACGATATTAGTAGAAGAGTAGGCCTTTCTTTTATTGACCTTCAGTTGAATGCTAATACCTGAAAGCTGACGATTGGATGTATCAGTAGGTAATGTGTTACCTGCAACAGTAGCAAGGAGTTGTCCTCTATCATCAATGATTATTTTTATGTTGGCATTCTCTTTGAGTACAATCATCTCTGGAGATCTCAATCTCGCATAACCACCAACATAAGAGTTGAATTTTTTCGGTATTCCAAAGAAATTTAATTCCTTACTGTCATGACAATGCATGCATACATTTCCAATAGTGCTACCACTTGTACTTGTTTCATAGTTCAAATACTTCTCCTTGTCGGCATTCAATGCTACAATAACCTTGTTATGTGAACACACTTTATTAAAATGCTCCATCTTCACTTTTTTTTAAGATATGACTTATGTGTTTATCGTTCCACTGCGTAAAAAATACTGATTTAATACATGCAATAGACTAAGTATTGTCGATAACCGAACATAGAATACCAGTGGGAAAGCCACATCGTGTCTCTGACCAATCATAGAGCACAATTGATAGAGCCGTAAGCATATTTTGTCATTTTAAGATACGTACAAAAAAAAAAAAAAGTTGAATAGTTTCGATTTTTAAAAAAATAGTTTGTTTTTATGAAAAAAATATTCAATTAGAACCATCAGTCCTCATCATTATGAGTATCCAAAACTGGACTTAAGTTTCAAGTTTCACACTTGAACTAGATAATTGTATTTTCCATAATTTTCATACAAGAAACTAGAGTTTACGGTCAAAAACCCTTATTAGCTCAGATTTTACGGAAATGGTTTTATTTTTCGATCCAAAAATAGACTTAAGTTTCAAATTTGAACCAGAGAATTGTATTTTCCATAATTTTCTTACAAAAAACTAGAGTTTTTCGATTCACAGCATTTTGATTTTCCCTCCAAAATTGACCCCCACCTCCCCTGCCCTCATAAATGGGGGAAGGAGGGGCCTCTGAGCCTTGCCCTTGAGGCAGATCCCGGTTATTTTCGATTCTGAGTATTTTTGGTTTTCCCTCCAAAATTGACCCCCCCCTCCCTCCCTGCTCTCAGAAATGGGGGAACGAAGGGTCTCTGAGCCTTCCCCTTGAGGCAGATCCCGTTTATTTTTGATTCTGGGTATTTTTGGTTTTCCCTCCAAAATTGACCCTCTCCCCTCCCCTGCCCTCAGAAATGGGGGACGGAGGGGGCTCTGATCCTTGCCCTTGGGGCAGATCTCGTTTCTTTTCGATTAGGAGCATTTTTTGTGTTCCCTCCAAAAATGACCCCCTCTCCCCTACCCTCAGAAATGGGGGAAGGAGGGGCCTCTGAGCCTTGCCCTTGAGGCAGATCCCATTTATTTTAGATTCTGAGTATTTTTGGTTTTCCCTCCAAAATTGACCCCCTCTCTCCTACCCTCAGAAATGGGGGAAGGAGGGGCCTCTGAGCCTTGCCCTTGAGGCAGATCCCATTTATTTTTGATTCTGAGTATTTTTGGTTTTCCCTCCAAAATTGACCCCCCCCCCTCCACTGCCCTCTGAAATGAGGGAACGAAGGGCCTCTGAGCCTTCCCCTTGAGGCAGATCCCATTTATTTTCGATTCTGAGTATTTTTGGTTTTCCCTCCAAAATTGACCCCTCCCCTCCCTCCTCTGCTCTCAGAAATGGGGGAACAAAGGGCCTCTGAGCCTTCCCTTGAGGCAGATCCCGTTTATTTTCGATTCTGAGTGACCGGTAGAAATGTCTTCCTATAGGACCGGTAGAAATATCTTCCTATAAACGTTAGACCCTATTTTGAATTGTCAATACTGTTCAAACATCACTTGTGTATTATACAGACCACATCGGAGAGGTAAAGCTAGGTCAACTCACAATGTCATTCTATCGTCGTTAGCCATCTTCATAGACTGATGTTGTTTCAAATTTATAACAAATTACCTGAGTTAACAACCCCTTGGGGGTTACCTTAACTGTTAATCAGTTTAATCCTATTTTTCTCCACCTTCACAATCCAATCACTAATTAGAATCATTCAAACTCCTATTATTCAAAACATTAATTAATATCGTTCATAGTGTCCAATTTGCGAATTCCTTATCCCTTTAAATAAAGTTGAATAATTTCGAAGTTCCAAACCAGATTATACCCACCAAATCAGACTATACCCACCAAACCAGCTGAAAGTATAAGGCCATGTGAGGGAGTTCTGAATCTCTTTGAATAGGTGTAGAGGCGTACGCAAATAACATAAAGATTCCTAGGGCCGTACGCAAATAACACCGGAAGGAACATAAAGTCGTAGAATTGCATATGTACTTACTACTTAAGGGTGATATCCCATCCTCAATACCTTGTTGTTCACGCCAAAGTTTCATATTGTATTTTAACAATGTCCTTTCTCTAATTAGATAGCAGGGCCGGATAGCAGCTCTTGCAGGGGTAGATCTAGAGCAAATTTTTGGGGAGACCCAATGGGACAAGGGTGCCAACGAGCAAAATCTCAGGGGGAGGGGGCAATGTGGCAAAGGTGCCAATAAATGACCAAATTGACAAATTCATTCTAAAAAAAGAGTAAGAAAAAGAAAAGAACTTTATTCCCAAAATCCCTACAAAAAACTTCTTGTGGCAATTCCGCCTTGAAAATTATTTTTAAGCCTGCTTTTCTTTGAAAAAAGTTTTCTTGTTTTCTTTTTCTTTCTAATTGTTTTTCAAATCATGCTGGAAATGCTCCCTCCATGAACAATTTTTCCTGGAAATTCTCTCCTCCCAATTCCTCAATGGGAAGTTTCTCCGAAGCGAAATTCCCCCACGGATAATCTCTGCCGCAGAGAGTCCCCCAGCAATCTCAACTCCCATGAAACTTTTCCCTGGGCAATGTTCCTGGAATATCTACGCGTGTAAAGTTAAATTGGCAAAGAGAAAGTAATTTTTACCCCCTGAAATGACGATACGACTCGTAAAAAACGTAACAAAAAATCAATATAAACACTTATTTGATGTGTTTTTTAAATTTCCCCTCTTCCCAAAATCTTTTATACGCCCCCCCCCACAAAAAAATTCTTCCCCCCTGTCCCCAGAGGCTTGATACTAGACCTTTTGGCTATGGTCATCAAAATGTCTATCTCAAAATGTGATCGGATGACCTTGGGACAAAAGGAGCATGGGAGGGATGGGGGAATATAGTTGCCTTCCAATCGTTTTGGTCGTGAAACGGGGAGCTAGAACTGTAATTTCTGTTTGTCGAGCCCTCTCCAGATCCTATATGACCGTTGGTTCAATGCGATCACCCTGGCAAAAAACAAAACAAAAACAGAATAAATAAACACGCATTCCTGATCTTTCTTCTGGCAAAATTTACAAAATTTCACATTTTTGCAGATGGAAGATAGAAAACTACGCTATTGTTCAGTGATATGCCAAATCTGAGGGTGCGTTGTTTACTCAGATGGAAGCACAGTTTATAGAATTAGCAGTATGATCATTCCCTATCTCGCCCATTATAAAAACTCGGACCGAGGTGCGAGTGCTCCAGAGAACGTTTTTGCAGATATAAACATAAGCGGCATTAGATCTTTTCACTGGTAGACAAGTCTGATTTCCCTTGGACACAAAACTTACAGTTATAATAGAAATAAATGGAAACCCGCTATTACGAATAATGCACTTTGTAACCATTTCTCATTGATTGACGAAAACGCACTAACCCGCTAATGCAGAAATAAGTGGGAGGAGCTTTTTGTTCGCACCGAGAATGAAGACCAGGAATGATCTGCGATAAACTTACTGGATAATTCTATAAACTGTGGATGGAAGCTAAAAAACCGGTATGATTCTCTGATATGCCAAATCTTTATGGTGTTTTGTTTACTAAGATGCATTGACATTTTAGGGACGTTCCCGCCCTTTGTGAAAAATCATTCGAATTTTCTCAAACTTATTCTTTTTCATGAGTGTATGAAACTTGATGAATTTTATACATTTGGAGTCAGCATAAAAAAGCCAATTCATTTTATGAATCTATTGTTATGAAACTTCTGTTTTTTAGAGTTTCTGTTGGTATTTGGCCGAGTTGCTCCTTACTTACAGTTTGTTACCACAAACTATTTGATTAACTAATCAGACTTGGAATCCGCTTTCAGTCAGTATATTGAATTATTCCTCTTCTCTGCCATTTGCGAAACAGTTTTCTATTCTGGATCTAGTCTGCTTTTATGTTCACCAATAGATACCAGAAAAAGCCGAAATAATATCATTTCCGATATCGAAATTTACATTTCGATATCGATATTTGTTGCGATACCTCAATATCGATATCAAATATCGCCCAACACTAGCAAGGGTTGTAAGTTATTCCCCAAGGCATATAAGGTTTTTATGGAACGTTGGTTTTTATGGTTTTTATATAAAATGTCATAGTTTTGAAACGTACAAATCACGTATACGCAAACCTGAGACATGGCTCCCCATCAAAGCTTATCACCACAGTTTATATAATTATCCAGTAAGTTTATCGCAGATCATTTCTGGTCTTCATTCTCGGTACGAACAAAAAGCTCCTCCCACTTCTTTCTGCATTAGCGGGTTAGTCTGTTTCCACTTGTTTCCGATTAGGTCACAGTCTGACTTGTCTACCCGTGAAAAGATCTGATTCCGCTTATGTTTCTATCTGCAAAAACGTTCTCTGGAGCACTCGCACCTTGGTCCGGGTTTTTATAATGGCTGAGATAGGGAAAGATCATACTGGATAATTATATAAACTGTCCTTATCACATTGTAAAAATGTCTCAATTCACTTTACAAGTTAAGTTGTTTTAATGTTATGATCCAAGAATCTATGCAACGATTGTAATTTTTGACACTTCATCTGGGGTCAAACAGAAAGGTCATAAGACGCAAAGGACATTAGAACGTCACGAGAGAGGCGTAAAGTATTGAATAGATTTTTAATGCGAATTTTGTAAAAAAAAATGGAATTGCGAGTAACTCCATAATGATTTGTCCAGTAGGAGCTAAACGTTAGAGTTATATTCTTGTTTCCCTGTTTTGATGAATGTTGAAAAATGTTTGCTCAGAGAAGGGGAGAGGCTCTTTTATGGATTCCAACATACAAATAGCCAACCAAACTATGTATTCTTATGGTAAAAAAGTATATAAAATGTAATTTGTTTCGTTGAAAGACACTATGTAAATGAAAAACAAACAGAAATTCATTTAATAAACTTTTGTTTACAAAATATGTTTTTAAAAGGATAGTCAAGAGCTACATTAAACCAAAACTAGACAGAAGTACATTTAAATTATCTTCTAAGCATAAAACTCCCGTAAATCACCATCAATAAGTAAATGAAAACCCAAACGAGTAGAAATTAAAATAAATAGCCAATTAAACACAAAACGAGCAAAAATTAACATGAGTAGGGCTGATAACCCCCATGCCTTCTCAAGGCCAGAACATAATTTGCGCTTTAATGAAAATTTTTCAGTGGGAGTATTTTTTGCGGTGTGTGTGTGTGTGTTATTTTCCGTGGTGGGTTATTTTCGGGGGGGGGGGGTAAACTACCGCCACCGTTAAATACCTAACCAAATAACCTCTATATGCTGTATAATTAATAAAAATATACCTACATCGTAGTTTTTCTCAATGAGACTAAGCTAATTATAACCTACTGCAGGCAGACAAACCGGTTTTTCTCAGATCATACAGATCAAATTCTTGAGCGATGTTGGGATATTTAATGAGTATCGTCCTGCCTAAGTAATTAGGGATGTAGGCACAATTTTTTAATTATTATTATTATTATTATTATAGACCAGGGCACTTCGTATAGAAGAAGTTGTTGGAGTTTCGAAAAGGGCTCATCCGATTGAAAATTGAAAGGGCTAGTGCCCTTTTTAACATTCAAAGGTGATTGGAAGGTAACCAGCCCCCCTCCCCATGCCCATCACTTTCTCAAACACATCCAATCAAAATTTTGAGGTAGCCATTTTTATCACCGTAGTTGAAAGGTCGAGAAATTATGTCTTTGAGAATGACAACCGCCCGCAGCCCTCGGAGCAAGGATGGTAAGTTATGCCCTGAGAGCATATAAAGTTTTTATAGAAAGGGTGTTCGTATAACCTTCGGAGACGTTTTCTTGGATTGATAATCAGAAGCTCTAGTGCCATTTTTTTTAAAGTCAGAGTGTTCGGTGGGCAGCTACCTCCCCCTCCCCTCACGTCGTGTTTTCCCCAAATGTATCCGTGAATATTTTGCGATAACCATTTGTTTACAATAGTCCAAAGAGCACATAACAAAATCTTCAGAGTAGACACAATCCCCTGGAGCCCAGGGGCAAGGCTTAGTGTTGGGCGATAATTTAATTCAACGATATTTTTACTTTCGATATTCGATAATAGATATATGGTTTTTGATATTTCTGTTCAGTTTTTTTGGCTCAGATTAACTTTAGGTTTTGGCAAAATTTGATGACAAAATTTGTAATTAATGATTATTTAGCATAATTTTTTCTTTCCAAATTTTGAATTAAATACAAAAAACTTCTATTGCACTAACGAATTTTACAAAAACCATGATTTGGAATTACTCGTGCTTAGGGTAAAGAAAAATAAGCTATTGGCTATTTTTGGCTTTTCAAGTCAGCAGCATGTCAATATTTTCCCCTGAGAATTGTTTCACCCTTTTACTGGTTAAATAAAAAATGTTTTTTTTTTTCAACTGAAAGTAAGAAGTTGTTCTGTATATAAGGGGAATATCCCATCTTCAATACCTTGCTCTTCACGCTAAAGTTTCTTTTTTTATTTTAAAAATGTCCTTACTCTAATTAGATAGCAGGGGCGGAAAGCAGCTCTTGCATGGCCGGATCTAGAGCAAAATTCTGGGGGAGGCCCAATGGGACAAAGGCGCCAATGAGAAAAATCTCGGGGAGGGGGGAGGGGGCAATGCGACAAAGGTGCCAATAGATGACCAAATTGACAAATTTATTCTAAAAAAAGAGTAAAAAAAGAAAAGAACTTTATTCCCAAAATCCCTCCAAAAAACTTCTTGCGGGCAATTCTGCCTTGAAAATTATTTTTAAGCCTACTTTTGTTTGAAAAAAAGTTTTCTTGGTTTCTTTTTATTTCTAATTGTTTTTCAAATCATGCCGGAAATCCTCCCTCCGTGAAAACATTTTCCTGGAAATTCTCCCCTCCCAATGCCTCAATGATAAGTTTCTCCCAAGCGAAATTTCCCCATGGAGAATCTCTCCCGCAGAAAATCCCCCAGTAATCTCAACTCCTATGAAACTTTTCCCATTAAATATCCCAACACCGCTCAAGAATTTGATCTGTATGATTTGAGAAAAACCGGTTTGTCTGCCTGCAGTAGGTTATAATTAGCTTAGTCTCGTTGAGAAAAACTAAGATGCAGGTATATTTTTATTAATTATACAGTATATAGAGGTGATTAGGTTAGGTATTTAGCGGTGGCCGGAGTTTACCCCCCCCCCCACCCCGAAAATAACCCACCACGGAAAATAACACACACACACACACACCGCAAAAAATACTCCCACAGAAAATTTTTCTCTCAGAAAACATCCCCTGGAAAATATTCTCCCCCCCCCCAGCGGCCTTTTGGTCTCCATTCACTTTCGACTTACAAAAAAGGACTTGAACTCTAAATTTCTGATCTAATGACCACCCTCCTAAGTTTCTGCAACCATGAGGTGGAGGTCTGACTGAGGAAGGGAAAGTCACCCTCCCATACGGAATAAATTCTCCTCATTTTGGGGATCGATCTTACTCGATTTTTTTTTCTTAATAATAGTGTAGACCAGAAATATTCACAGAAATCATAAGGAAGTAGATACCAATTTCACGTTTTTTAAAGTTTCTTTCGTACCTCCCCCCGCCCCCCAACAAAAATCATAGATACAGCCCTGGGGATTATAGATCATTTTCTACCTCCACCCTCCCCTCATCGCTCCCTTCTAACTAATTATGTATTTGTTTGATTAATGGAGGAAAGATACGGGAGAAAAGGGTCAAACCTCGGGGAAATTTTCACAGATTTTTCTTTACACGAAAATGTTCACAAATATCAGCTTAATTACACAAAAGAAATTCACTCGAATCCCCGTTGCACAAGTGTCCTAAATTTGCCCTTTAAAGGGGAAAATGAGGGGGGGGGGAATCAATATTTGTGTTTATAAATATTGTGGAGTTTAAATGGTGGTTTCCTATCAAATCAAGCATATTGACACCAAATCTGAATTCAGATTTTTATTTTTCTACGTCCTAATGCCCATTTTCACCTTAAAAGGACGGGGAGGGGGGTTAATACTTGAAATTAAGAGGTTGTTGGATTATTAGGTCGTTTCCTGTGAAATCAATGATGGTGAATACGAAAATGAAGGAAAAAACTTGATTTTATTCAGCTAAATAGCTCATCTTACCTAAAACGGTTGTGAAAGCTGACCTACATTAACTAGTTATTTCAACCATTTTTGGTCGATTCATCCTTTCCTATTAAGCAAGGAATGACACCTTAGAATATGAGTCTCAAACAGATTAATTAAAACCCAGTATTCCAGAATCCCCTTCCCCCTCCAGTTCGTTATTTTCCTTCTATAGTGCTATTCTTTAGGTTATCTAATCAGTGGGGCCATCTACCATAGTACTATTAAATAGTATGTGCTTATCCTGTAGATCTTATATTATCTGAAATAGTAGAGCATATCTACGAAATAGTTCATATTAAAAAAGAACGATTATCCGAGTCCAAAACTGCCCGTCTTTCGTTTCAGTATCTGAACCTACTTGAAATCCAGAAAAAGATAATGAGAGCTGAACGAAGTGGCAACCTTGAGCTTTATCTACAGCCGTTGTTGGAAATGCTCCATTAATTTGATGCTTCCGGCCACAATCTTTACACGAAGTCTAGTTGGCTGTTCGTGCAGTCAATTATTCAGCTGAGGAAAGACAACCCAGAGTAGTACATACCGATACCGGAATACGTTTTCATCCGGAGAACTCAAAACTACGGGGGGGATTTTTCTCATTATTGGGTTATCGACCGTACCTTTTTGGGAATTACGAAAACGACTGGTAGTCTGAAGAGAGGTAGAGGCATGACTGAATTGCAGCGTACAATTTGGAAATCTGCTATGTCTACTTTGGTTCTCGTTAACAAGCACATGCAGAACCTGATTGGCCTCGCGGAGTTGACTATTGAAAATGACACAAAAGCAATATCCTCGAGGAGAGCTAAACATCTGGCGGACATCGAATTGACAGTTCGATACATTGAGCCCCTAAAACCCCTCAGGGAGAATTCATTGCTGTTGGACGTGGTTACTGTTGTCCACACTTCGTCATCTGTAAACAATAATATAAAAGTCCAAACTAGGGATAAAATCCTTTTTGATAGACAGTGTATAGAAATTAATTTTTGTGAATTTCTAAACTCTGTCTATAAAAAGGGTTTTATCCTTATTTTGAACTTTTACTTTATCGTCATGGAAAGGCAGTGTGGTCTCCGAAATTATCTACATCTGTAAACACGGACAATGCTAAATCTGTGGGAGGATTGTGAAGAACATGAAGGCGAAAGACATTGAAAAATATGTTTTCAGAAAAAAGGAGAAAGCTTAAACTATAACTGAGACGTCATCCGCGGTTATATATAGCGAGAGATAAATGGTCGACCCAGCTATTATCATCCAACGTATAGCCACAGTGGCTAGCACCAGTGGTTCAGAATTTAGCGAGGTTCTGTTACTCAAGCTCTGTAGTTTTCCACCATCACTCTTTAGTTCGTTCGAGGTAATGAGGGCAATTTTCCTGGAATATCTCCAAATGTAAAGTTAAATTGGCAGAGAAAGTATTTTTAACCCCCTGAAATGTTTTTCCGACTCGTAAAAAGCGTAACAAAAATGAAAATAAACAAATTTTTGATCTGTTTTTCAACATTTTTTAAGCAACCCCACCCCCCCAAAAAGTATTTTGTACCCCCCCAAAAAAAAATCCCCCCCTGTCCCAGAGGCATGAATGATAATAGACCTTCCAACTATGCTGATCAAAATGGCTATCTCAAAATTTGATTGGATGACCTTGGGGGAAAAGGAGCATGTGAGGGAGGGGGGATATAGTTGCCCTCCAATCCTTTTGGTCGCGAAATGGGGAGCTAGAACTGTAATTTCCGCTCTAACGGGCCCTCTATAACCGTTGGCTCAATGCGATCACCCTGGCAAAAAAAGAAAAAAGAACAAAAAAAAACCAGAACAAATAAACACGCATTCGCGATCTTTCTTCTGGCAAAATTTTCAAAATTTCACATTTTTGCAGATGGAAGATAGAAAACTACGCTATTGTTCAGTGATATGCCAAATCTGAGGGTGCGTTGTTTACTCAGATGGAAGCACAGTTTATAGAATTAGCAGTATGATCATTCCCTATCTCGCCCATTATAAAAACTCGGACCGAGGTGCGAGTGCTCCAGAGAACGTTTTTGCAGATATAAACATAAGCGGCATTAGATCTTTTCACTGGTAGACAAGTCAGATTTCTCTTGGACGCGAAACTTACAGTTATAATAGAAATAAATGGAAACCCGCTATTACGAATAATGCACTTTGTAACCATTTCTCATTGATTGACGAAAACGCACTAACCCGCTAATGCAGAAATAAGTGGGAGGACCTTTTTGTTCGCACCGAGAATAAAGACCAGAAATGATCTGCGATAAACTTACTGGATAATTCTATAAACTGTGGATGGAAGCTAAAAAACTACGGTATGATTCTCTGATATGCCAAATCTTTATGCTGTTTTGTTTACTAAGATGCATTGACATTTTAGGGACGTTCCCGCCCTTTGTGAAAAATCATTCGAATTTTCTCAAACTTATTCTTTTTCATGAGTGTATGAAACTTGATGAATTTTATATATTTGGAGTCAGCATAAAAAAGCCAATTCATTTGATGAATCTATTGTTATGAAACTTCTGTTTTTTAGAGTTTCTGTTGGTATTTGGCCGAGTTGCTCCTTACTTACAGTTTGTTACCACAAACTATTTGATTAATTAATCAGGCTTGGAATCCGCTCTCAGTCAGGCCGCTCTCAGAGCAGTACAGAACGCTACAGGAATACCTGTTCATCCGGAGAACTGACAACTACTGGGCGGCATTTTCTCCTTTTTGGTTTATCTACCGTACCTTTTTGGTAATTACGAACACGACTGGTAGTCTGAAGAGAGGTAGAGGCATGACTGAATTGCAGCGTACAATTTGGAAATCTGCTATGTCTACTTTGGTTCTCGTTAACAAGCACATGCAGAACCTGATTGGCCTCGCGGAGTTGACTATTGAAAATGACACAAAAGCAATATCCTCGAGGAGAGCTAAACATCTGGCGGACATCGAATTGACAGTTCGATACATTGAGCCCCTAAAACCCCTCAGGGAGAATTCATTGCTGTTGGACGTGGTTACTGTTGTCCACACGTCGTCATCTGTAAACAATAATATAAAAGTCCAAACTAGGGATAAAATCCTTTTAGATAGACAGTGTATAGAAATTCATTTTTGTGAATTTCTATACCCTGTCTATAAAAAGGGTTTTATTCTTATTTTGAACTTTTATTTTATCGTCATGGAAAGGCAGTGTGGTCTCCGAAATTATCTACATCTGTAAACACAGACAATGCTAAATCTGTGGGAGGATTGTGAAGAACATGAAAGCGAAAGACATTGAAAAATATGTTTTCAGAAAAAAGGAGAAAGCTTAAACTATAACTGAGACGTCATCCGCGGTGATACATAGCGAGAGATAAATGGCCGACCCAGCTATTATCATCCAACGTATAGCCACAGTGGCTAGCACCAGTGGTTCAGAATTTAGCGAGGTTCTGTTACTCAAGCTCTGTAGTTTTCCACCATCACTCTTTAGTTCGTTCGAGGTAATGAGGGCAATTTTCCTGGAATATCTCCAAATGTAAAGTTAAATTGGCAGAGAAAGTATTTTTAACCCCCTGAAATGTTTTTCCGACTCGTAAAAAGCGTAACAAAAATGAAAATAAACAAATTTTTGATCTGTTTTTCAAAATTTTTTAAGTAACCCCCCCCCCCCCCCCCCCAAAAAAAAAAATCCCCCCTGTCCCAGAGTCATGATAATAGACCTTCCAACTATGCTGATCAAAATGGCTATCTCAAAATTTGATTGGATGACCTTGGGGGAAAAGGAGCATGTGAGGGAGGGGGGATATAGTTGCCCTCCAATCCTTTTGGTGGCGAAATGGGGAGCTAGAACTGTAATTTCCGTTCTAACGGGCCCTCTATGACCGTTGGCTCAATGCGATCACCCTGGCAAAAAAAAAAAAAAAAAAAAAAAAAAACCAGAACAAATAAACACGCATTCGTGATCTTTCTTTTGGCACAATTTTCAAAATTTCATATTTTTGCAGATAGAAGCTAGAAAATTACGTTATGGTTCTCTGATATGCCAAATCTGATGGTGTGTTGTTTACTAATATGCATTGACTTTTTAGGGACGTTCCCGCCCTTTCTAAAAAACTATACGAATTTTTTCAGACTAATACCTTTTCATGGGTACATGAAACTTGATGAATTTTATATATCTGGAATCGGCATAAAAAGCCAATTCATTTTATGTTTCGATTGTTATAAAAATTCTGTTTTTTAGAGTTTCTGTTGCTATTTGGCTAAATTGCTCCTTACTTACAGTTTGTTACCACAAACTATTGATTAACTAATCCGGCTTGGAATCCTCTCTCAGTCAGTATATTGAATTGTTCTTCTTCTCTGCTATTTGCGAAACAGTTTTCTATTTTGGATCTAGTCTGCTGGATGTTCACCGGTAGATACCAGAAGAAGCCGAAATAATATCATTTCAGATATCGATATTTACGTTTTGATATCGATATTTGGTGCGATACATCAATATCGATATCCAATATCGCCCAACACTAGCAAGGGTTGTAAGTTATGCCCCAAGGCATATAAGATTTTTATGGACCTGCTGGTCGTATAAACTCCGGATCGGAGGGGGCTTATTTGATTGGAATTCAGAAGTTCTATTGACCTTTTTAAGAGTCAAAAGTGAATAGAGGGCAACCATTCCCCTCCAGGCCTACTATTTCCCGAAATACATCCGATCAAAACAGTTATTTTGTTCAGAATTGTTGAAAGATCCAGTAATTAGGTCTTTGAGCATGTCAAACTCCCCACAGTGAACAATCCCGCTCAATAGTAACCGAAACTCTAAAAAACGGAATTCTGATACCAATAGAATCGAATCAAAAGAATCGAATTTTTATGCTGATTTCAAATATATGAGTTTCATTAAGTTTAGTATTTCTCATCAATGGCTACGAGCCTGAGAAAATTTGCCTCAGTTTCGAAACAAGGTGGAAACATCCCCTAAAAGTCAGAGAATTGTAATGAAAATCACACCATTAGATTCCGTGTATCAGAGAACCCTACTGTAGAGGTTTTAAGCTTCTATCTGTCAAAATGTAGAATTTTGTAATTTTAACAAGAAGAAAATTCGCGGATTCGTGTTCTTTTTTTTTCAGGGGAGATCGTATTGACCCAGCAGTCCTAGAATATCGTGAGAGGGCTTATACGAACGAAAATAAAATTCTAATGCCATTTTTAAGCGACCAAAAAGATTGGAGGGTAACTAGGCCCCCGCCCCCACCCCTTTTTCCTCAAAATCGTCTGATTAAGATTTTGATTTGGCCATTGTGTTCATCATAGTTGAAAGGCCCAAAAACTATGCCTTTGAATATAACATGACCCCCCCCCCCCACAGCCCCAGGGAATAGGTCTTTAAGTTTTAAAAATTACCCATTGTTTGCGCATAGTAGTTGTTATTGGGAAGCATGCATACATTTTAGGGTTGGAAGACAAATTTTCTGCTGTTTTTTTTTCATGGGGGAATTTTCCAGACGGTGAACTTGTCTGGGCAAATTATTCACTGGGGGAATTTGGCAGTATTCCTATACAAAATACTTTTTATCTTTCTCGCTTTCTCTTTTCCGTCTGAATTTTAGGCGTGGAGTTGTTAAAGGTAATTGTCCTGGGTAAATGGTCACCGGGGTTGAATTGTCTAGAGAATATATTCTTGGAAAAGGTATTTCTCCGTGGAGTTTGAGCCAGATTTCCAGGAATTATCTAAAAAACGATCAGAAATTAAATAAAAAGCAAGTTTTTTCAACTGAAAGTAAGGAGCAACATTAAAACATAAAATGGTCAGATATTATTACGTATAATAAGGGGGTTGCCCCCCTCTCAACATCTCGCTGTTCATGCTAAAGTTTGGATGTTTTCCCAATTCTTTAAGAACGATTCCTGAAACACAAGGGTCGTTTAATTGGAACAATAAGAGGTTTTTGTCAAAAGTACTAAAAAAACTTTAGCGTAATGTTTAGTGTATACTATTAGTAGTACCACTATACTTACTGTAACTCATGACGCTAAGGGTATTAAGGTGAAACTCTTAAGGTACTTTTAGGGAGAGTTTCAATTAAATGAAAAAACTATATGTATGCAGGTTTTCAAAAGGGTATATAAGCAATATTTTAAGCAATACCGCTTATAGATTTGATAGAAATATAAATATCATTATAGATAATGATAGAAATATCATTTGAAATTTTAAAAGATGTAATTCGATTCAAAATTAAAAGTTCTAGTGGCCTTTTTAAGTGTAAAAAGAGATTGGAGGCCTTCTCCCAAGCTCCTTTCATTTTCCAAACACATCCAGTAAAAATTTTGAGAAAGCTATTTTGTTAGTCATAGTAGGATTGTCCAGCAACTATGTCTTTATGAATATTGGGTTTGTCAATCTCCTACATTTATTTAATTGAACCATTATGCTTTAAAACTAAATGTTGCTTTAAAACTAAATCGAAAAGCACTGTGTGTATGGTTGCCAATAAGAAACCTCAGCAACATCTCTAGAACGACTGGGTTGCTAACTTTCGGGCTGCTACTATTACAACTTCTGCTCTTACAATTTAAATAAATCAAAAGGGTCTAAGTGTATCCAGGCTTTCAAAGAGCATAGATGGAATGTTTTGGGAATGATATTAAGTATTATTTTTCATGTCAACTTTAGGATGCATAAAATTAAACTAACAATAATCTTTGTGTCCAGATTAAAAATTGTTTAAAAATTTTCTCCAACATACAAATACCCACCAAAACTCTGGATTATTATGAAAAAAAAAGTATATAAAATGTAATATTTTTCGTTTAAATACAATATGTAAATGAAAAATAAACATAAATTAATTTTATAAAATTTTTTTTAAAAAAAAGGTTTTTAAAAGAAAAGTAAAGATTTCCAATAAACCAAAAATGAGCATAAGTAAATTCAAATAATTTTCAAAGCATAAAAATCCAAAAAATCACCCTCAATAAATAAATGAAATCCAAAACAATAAAGCTACGATTAAAAAGAAAACAAGCAAAAATTAACATGAGGAGGGATGATAAACCCCATGGCTTCTCAATGCCATAACATAATTTGCACTTTAATGAAAAAAACAAATTACCGTGAATTGTCAGTTTAACATACATATACTAATATCTATTCCTTTAAAGTTTGGATAATTTTTTATTTATTAAAGCAAATAGAGTGAAAACATTTAAAATGTATTTTGGTTTGATTAATTGACTTTATTTCTACTTATTTTTGGGTTAATGGAGCTCTTTACTTTTTTTTAAAAACTTCGGTGAAAAAAGTATATAAAACTTCATAGTTTTGAAACGTACAAATCACGTATACGAGAACCTGAGACATGGCTCCCCAACAAAGCTTATCACATTGTAAAAATGTCTCAATTCACTTTACAAGTGTAGTTGCTTTAATGTTATTATCCAAGAATCTATGCAACGATTGTAGTTTTTGACAATTCATCTGGGGCCAAACGGAAAGGTCATAAGACGCAAAGGACATTAGAACGGTACGAGAGAGGCGTAAAGTATTGAATAGATTTATAATGCTAATTTTGTAGAAAAAAAATGGAATTGCAAGTAACTTTATAATGATTTGTCCAGTAGGAGCTAAACGTTAGAATCATATTCTTGTTTCCCTGTTTTGATGAATGTTGAAAAATGTTTGCTCAGAGAAGGGGAGAGGCTCTTTTATGGATCCTAATTGAGAGTTGCATCACTCCCTAACTGAGCTCCAATAACATAAAAATTCCCTTACAGTCCCGTATTAAAGTTGTTTTCGCTCTGCTTAATTTCTCTACATATGATTGATAACTAACAGACATGTAAGTTGGTGTTTGCATTCTTACGTATGCCCCCACCCTCCGTATAAAATGAGTGATTAGGAAGATTCTATAATATTTATTTTTTAGGTACTAACAAAGAACATTCATTTAGAGAAGAAGATTGAATTAGAGGACATCAATTTTAACCAAAATTATCCTGATAATTGTGGACAACAAGCCAATTAGTCATGGAAGATTGTTGTGAATTAGCAGATGGTTGTAAAGTAACCTACGATTTAATACGTGCGGTTCGTGAAGGAAAACTCGAAAGAACAAGGGAGTTGATCAATACCTTCGGGCTGTCATACTCAAAAGAGTGGTCTGATGGATATGTGTTACTTCGTGAGGCTTTGATAAAGAAGCATATATTAATTGCTAGATTGCTTTTAGATTGCGGTTGTAAAGTTAACCAGGATAAATTTGGGGATACACCACTGCATATTGCTGCTAGAAAAGGCTACAAGAAGATTGTGGAACTATTATTAGAAAATGGTGCCAAAGCTGACTTAAGAGACTATGAAGGTAGAACAGCCTAGCATACTGCAGTAAAATACAATCAGGATGGACTAGTTAATTTGTTGATTAGCTATAAAGCTTATATAAATACTCAAGATGATGATGGAGATACACCACTGCATATTGCTGATAGAAAAGCTTACAAGACGAGTGTGTAATTATTAATAGAAAATGGTGCCGAATCTGACTTAAAAGACAATAAAGGTGGAGAAACACCACTTCAATTTGCAGCTGGATATCATAGCACCAAGAAGAGTGTGGAACTATTCTTAGAAAATGGTGCGAAATCTGACTCAAGAGACATTAGAGGTAGAACAGCATTTCATACTGCAGTAGAAAAACATCAGGAACGAATAATTAATTTTTTTTTAATCTATAAAGCTAATATAAATACTCAAGATGAAGATGTAAATACACCACTGGATTTTGCAGCTAGATATAGAAAAGAGAAGATTGTGTAACTATTATTAGAAAATGGTGACAAAGCTGACTTATAAAACATTAGAGGTAGAACAGCCTTGCATACTGCAGTAGAATACAAACAGGAAGGAATAGTTAATTTGTTGATAAGCTATAAAGATAATGTAAATACTCAAGATGAAGATGGAAATACACCACTGCACAAAGATATATATTTATATGCATATAGAATAGGCTACAAGAAGATTGTGGAACTATTATTAGAAAATGGTGCGAAAGCTGACTTATGAGACATTAGAGGTAGAACAGCCTTGCATACTGCAGTAGAATACAAACAGGAAGGAATAGTTAATTTGTTGATAAGCTATAAAGCTAATGTAAATACTCAAGATGAAGATGGAAATACACCACTGCATTTGGCAGCTGGATATAGCAACGAGAAGATTGTGAAACTATTATTAGAAAATGGTGCGAAAGCTGACTTAAGAGACATTAGAGGTAGAACAGCACTTCATTGTGCCTGTGGAAATGTGCCTGGAAGACTTGGAGAATTTGATAGATTCGATTATGAAATTGAAATTATTGCAGCCTTATTGGAATTTGGGTCTGACATAAATATTACGTGTCAGAATGGACATACACCTCTTGGTTTAATTCTAACTGATGGGTTTTTGACGACCGAAATCTCTCTGATTCATCTATATGTCAGCCACATAGCTAAAATGAAAATTTCAAATTTATATGTAAGTGAAAAAAATTTGCTATTAGCAAATGAAGCAAAGAAAAAATACATGATTCGCAGGGGGGATTTTGATGAGAGTGATTTTCAGGATCAATGTGTGAGAGAACTGGAAAGAATGAAAAATGAAAAGATTTGTGATTGTACTATTTCTTTTTATGACATTTTGACAAAAGGTATGCAATCGTTGGCAGTGTACATGAGGAATGAAAATGTAGTAAAGGCTTTGAAATCGACAGGCTGTGGAATAGAATTCCCGTTGTATGCTGGCATAATAAAAAGCCATACCAGAAAGGGTATGGAAAGGAAAGAGTTACTTGAACTTGGCCTTGGAAGTTTGTATTCTCTTTTTAACAACCTTACTGACTTACCATATGGCTGCACTGAAAAAATATTGAGCTATCTCAGTAACAAAGACTTGGAAAATTTGATAGATGTATTTAAATCACATTGAATCAATTAAGGAGGAATGACGGAACCGAGTGCGTCTTGAAATAACCTTGCTGCAGCAAGGATCGAACCCTGGTGCTCCGTATTGGCAAGCAGAGCATCAATTCACTGTGCTGCAACAGGTTTGGCCCTGTGACAAGAGCGACAATCATTTACCAAATTGAAAAATTTATTTTAAAAAAGTGAAAAACAGAAAGAAAAAGAAAATAAGGAATGAGGACGCCAGAAAGTCTTTGAGGGAAGGGGATATGGTCCCCCTGGATTCTCAATAGGTTTGTAGAAAGTGACATTTTTGAGAGAGTAAGAGAGCCATTAACCAATTCTCAAAACGTTCATAAATTCTCTGGGACAAAAGTGCCGGCAATCTGAGAATGGAACATACATGGAAGTAATGTGTTTTGACTGGAGCCTCAGAGTTCCTTTCATGGTTCCAAAAATCTGGATTTATTTTTTTAATATATGCGGAAGAACATCGAGAAGAAAATCAATATAAACTAAAACGAACTTGCAGGCTTTTTCGTTAATTTTTTTTTTCAGAGTCAGTTCATTTAATAGGTTGGAATTTTGTTTGTGCTATTAGACTTGATTGATATTTTTAATTTTAATGGACTTTATCTACATAGAATCAACATAACACAAAATTAGTATGATGCAAAAAAAAAATTAGTATTATACAAAAAAAACCATATAGATAATTCAAGAAAAAGAACAGTCTAATTACTTTGAAGTCAAGATTGTTAAATAGAACGTTAGCAGAATTGGCAGTGTTGAATAATGAAGCAATAAAAAGATAATGCATACGTTGAAAAATGTTTTTATTCTGACAATCAGTACATAAATTGGCAAATTCTTGCAATGTATTGAAAAGAATACCTCAAGCTCACTGGTTTAAGCACCAAACAGTCGAAACAGCAAGCCCAAGCAGAGTCAGGATACTTGCTGTGCATTTTGGGTGTACTTGTAACAAATATTTTACATACGTACGCTACTACGGTATAAACAAAAGTCCATGACTTAAATTTATTATGTATTATATATAACCTAATCTAGCATTTTCCTGGCAGTCTTTTTTATTTACTTGAATTTAGTTATATACATAATACTCACTCAAAAAGATAAGCAAACACATAACACAAGTCTAAGCCCGAGGGCCTAGTAGTTTAAAAAAAATAACTCAACTGACTAATTAACAGGCCTATATATAACTACGTTCTATTGTAATACAGCTGGTCTTTCAAACAATTATAAAATATTATTTTAACCAAACATTGATTTTTATTGATACTATTAGCTTTATTTTATTTTGAAATACCTTTAATCTCTAATAACAAACACCAGCTTTTAATTCATAAGACTAACAGTTAGGTACTGTTCTACCACTGCCTACTGCTGATTATAATCCATTCACCGTTCAGGATAGCTAAGTCTCATTCTTTGGCCCTGACAATTTTTCCTTTTCATTTACTTCTTTCATTTATGATTTTGTATCTTCAATTCAAATTCTATTAATAGTATTCTTTAAGTTTCATTTTTATTCCCTTTGTAAATGACTATCTATTTTCAATTAAAATTCTTTCAATTACATTATTTTAAACTTAAACCTTTACCAATTTCATAAATTTTTTTGTATTTAATTCAATTTATCTTAATTGCACTAGTCTAATTTCATTCTATTACTCCTTTCATAAATGAAATTTTGTTTTTAATTCGAAGCTTAGCAACAGTGGTTTATTTCAGTGCACTACATATACGCTACTCATATTCTTTTAGCTTGACGCCAATGCTCTTCTAAAAGCTAGTCTTCCAACCATTATGTTTATTGTTCCCTGTGCAGTTCTTAGCGTTCCATATTTCTACTCTCTCATAAGTTTTTTTTATATGAACAAAAAAAGCGACATTATTACATAATTTAATATATGAGATTCAGATCTTTCAATCTGCAGACTTGCATTTTCAATTTTTTATCTAATTTTGGCTCCTTCCAAAAGGAAAAGTATAAGCAATATAATAATTCTGATTCAGTGAATTATAATCCATTCACCGTTCAGGATAGCTGATAACTTGATAACTTGATACGAATGAATTCAATGATTGTGAATCTTGTCTCTTTGATGCATGTTACAGATGCAGCCGTTTCGTAAAACAGCTTGTTTTAGAAACACCTGTAAAATTAACTTTTCAAATCTTCCTTTAAGTGCCAAAACCATGAGTTTATTTCAGACGCACTCGGTTCCGTCATTCCTCCTTAATTGATGCAATGTGATTTAAATACATCTATCAAATTGTCCAAGTCTTTGTTACTGAGATAACTCAATATTTTTTCAGTGCAGCCATATGGTAAGTCAGTAAGGTTTTTTAAAAGAGAATACAAACTTCCAAGGCCAAGTTCAAGTAACTCTTTCCTTTCAATACCTTTTCTGAAATGACTTTTTATTATGCCAGCATACAATGGAAATTCTATTCCACAGCCTGTCGATTTCAAAGCCTTTACTACATTTTCATTCCTCATGTACACTGCCAACGATTGCATACCTATTGTCAAAATGTCATAAAAAGAAATAGTACAATCACAAATCTTTTCATTTTTCATTCTTTCCAGTTCTCTCACACATTGATCCTGATCATCAAAATCCTCCCTGCGAATCATGTATTTTTTCTTTGCTTCATTTGCTAATAGCAAATTTTTTTCACTTACATATAAATTTGAACTTTTCATTTTAGCTATGTGGCTGACATATAGATGAATCAAAGCGATTTCGGTCGTCAAAAACCCATCAGTTAGAATTAAACCAAGAGGTGTATGTCCATTCTGACACGTAATATTTATGTCAGACCCAAATTCCAATAAGGCTGCAATAATTTCAATTTCATAATCGAATCTATCAAAGTCTCCAAGTCGTCCAGGCACATGTCCACAGGCACAATGAAGTGCTGTTCTACCTCTAATGTCTCTTAAGTCAGCTTTCGCACCATTTTCTAATAATAGTTTCACAATCTTCTCGTTGCTATATCCAGCTGCAAAATGCAGTGGTGTATTTCCATCTTCATCTTGAGTATTTACATTAGCTTTATAGCTTATCAACAAATTAACTATTCCTTCCTGTTTGTATTCTACTGCAGTATGCAAGGCTGTTCTACCTCTAATGTCTCTTAAGTCAGCTTTCGCACCATTTTCTAATAATAGTTCCACACTCTTCTTGTAGCCTTTTCTATATGCATATGCATATATAGCTTTATGCAGTGGTGTATTTCCATCTTCATCTGTAGTATTTACATAATCTTCAGATATAATCAATAAAATAACTAGTCCATCCTGCTTTTCTTCTACTGCAGTATGAAATGCTGGTCTACCTTTACTGTCTTCTACGTCAGCTTTGGCACCATTTTCTAATAATATTGTCACAATCGTCTTTTATATCTATCCAGCTTCAAAATGCAGTGGTTTATCTACATCATCCTCTTGAGTATTTACATAAGATACATATATATTCAACAAATTAACTCGTACATAATTTTTGTATATTAATGCAGTATGAATGGCTGTTCTACCTCTTATGTCTATTAAGTCAGATTTGGAACAATATTCTCAGAATAGTTCAAAACTATTCTTGGAGCTATAAAATAAAGCTGCAAAATGAAGTGGTGTTTCTCCACCTTCATAGTCTCTTAAGTCAGCTTTGGCTCCATTTTCTAATAATAGTTCCACAATCTTCTTGTAGCCTTTTCTAGCAGCAATATGCAGTGGTGTATCTCCATCATCATCTTGAGTATAGATATAAGCTTTATATATAATCAACAAAAAAACTAGAATTAATTGTTCGGAAGTATGCTAGGCTTTTCCACCTTCATTGTCTCTTAAGCCAGCTTTAGCTCCATTTTCTATTAATAGTTACACAATCTTCTTGTAAGCTTTTCTAGCAGCAATATGCAGTGGTGTATCACCAAATTTATCCTGGTTAACTTTACAACCGCAATCTAAAAGCAATCTAGCAATTAATATATGCTTCTTTATCAAAGCCTCACGAAGTAACACATATCCATCAGACCACTCTTTTGAGTATGACAGCCCGAAGGTATTGATCAACTCCCTTGTTCTTTCGAGTTTTCCTTCACGAACACACGAATTAAATCGTAGGTTACTTCACAACCATCTGCTAATTCACAACAATCTTCCATGACTAATTGGATTGTTGTCCACAATTATCAGGGTAATTTTGGTTAAAATTGATGTCCTCTAATTAAATCTTCTTCTCTAAATGAATGTTCTTTGTTAGTACCTAAAAAATAAATATTATAGAATCTTCCTAATCACTCATTTTATACGGAGGGTGGGGGCATACGTAAGAATGCAAACACAAACTCACATGTCTGTTAGTTATCAATCATATGTCGAGAAATTAAGCAGAGCGAAAACAACTTTAATATGGGCCTGTAAGGGAATTTTTATGTGATTGGAGCTCAGTTAGGGAGTGATGCAACTCTCAATTAGGATCCATAAAAGAGCCTCTCCCCTTCTCAGAGCAAACATTTTTCAACATTCATCAAAACAGGGAAACAAGAATATGATTCTAACGTTTAGCTCCTACTGGACAAATCATTATAAAGTTACTTGCAATTCCATTTTTTTTCTACAAAATTCGCATTATAAATCTATTCAATACTTTTCGCCTCTCTCGTACCGTTCTAATGTCCTTTGCGTCTTATGACCTTTCCGTTTAGCCCCAGATGAATTGTCAAAAACTACAATCGTTGCAGAGATTCTTGGATAATAACATTAAAGCAACTACACTTGTAAAGTGAATTGAGACATTTTTACAATGTGATAAGCTTTGTTGGGGAGCCATGTCTCATGTTCTCGTATATGTTATTTATACGTTTCAAAACTATGAAGTTTTATATACTTTTTTTCACCGAAGTTTTTCAAAAAAAGTAAAGAGCTCCATTAAGCCAAAAATTAGAAAAAATAAAGTCAATTAATAAAAACAAAATACATTTTAAATGTTTTCACTCAATTTGCTTTAATAAATAAAAAATTATCCAAACTTTAAAGGAATAGATATTAGTATATGTATGTTAAACTGACAATTCACGGTAATTTGTTTTTTTCATTAAAGTGCAAATTATGTTCTGGCCTCGAGAAGCCATGGGGGTTATCAGCCCTACTCATGTTAATTTTTGCTTGTTTTCTTTTTAATCTTAACTTTATTGTTTTGGATTTCATTTATTTATTGATGGTGATTTTCGGTCGTTTTATGCTTAGAAGATTATTTAAATTTATTTCTGCTCATTTTTGGTTTAATGGAACTCTTTACTTTTCTTTTAAAAACTTGTTTTGTAAAAAAAAGTTTATCAAATTAATTTCTGTTTATTTTTCATTGACATAGTGTCTTTCAGTGAAACAAATTATATTTTATATA